>NC_057813.1:300965622-300983988 GCF_018294505.1 Triticum aestivum
TGTTTCTCGCACGCAGCCACCGAGCGGAGCTCGTCGCCGCCGTCCACTACCACCACGGCCACCGGGCCTCCCTCGCTTCCCCGACTAGCCCACAAGCTCCGCCACTCTGTCCTCGACCCACCTCACCGAGCCACGCCCCTCCAGAAGCCCCGAAGCGCCGCCCCGACGTTTTTTCCCCTCCTCGGACCCGCTGGTCGCCGTCGCCCGATTCGTCGGCTCCGGACCGTCCTCGGCCTCGTCTCCGCCTCGAATGGATCCGCTGTGAGCCTCCGCTGCTTCTCCTGTGCTCGCCCCCTCCATTCTTGCCCCCTAGCCCCATCTCCCACCGCGGCCGAGAGCTTCTCGCCGCCGGCCATGGCGTGGCTGTGGCCACAGCCACCGCAGCTCGTTCTCGAGCCCACCGTCGTGCTCACCACAGTCCCAGGAGCACATAGCACTCACCAACGCCTCCCCTGGCGCCCTGCATCGCCTAACCCGTCGTTGCCGTAGCTCCGGCCGCCGCCTAAGTGGTCGCCACCGTCGACCCCGGCCTCCCTGTGCCCAGCTGTGTGCGCCCCTAGATGCGTGGGAGCACGGGCTCCCTCTCGGTGCCCTCAGCGCGACCAGCCGCGGGCTGTAGCGCCGCCCCGAGCAACTCCGGCGAGGTCTCGTCGTCGCCGTGGTCGCCGGCGTCACTTGCTGACGTGGCTGGCCTAATTAGCCACTAAACACCGCACCGTGTCACTGACACCTAGGCCCCATGCCCTAATTAAACCCAGTTTAATATCTGTTTAGGATTAACTAAACCAGAGCGGCCCCACGCGTCAGTTTTGACCAAGCTGACATGGCCGTTGACGGGGCCCACACGTCAGCGGCACTAACCAGCTCCAGTCACTGACCAGTGGACCCCACTGGTCAGGTTTGACCAGCAGCAGCGTCGGTTGACCTGCTGACATCATAGTGATGCAATGCTGATGCAATAACTAATTTCTGGATTTATTTTTATTTAGAGAAATTCCAGAAAATTGTATAAACTTCTATAAATCATAGAAATTCAACCGTAACTCCAAATTAAATAAATTATATATGAAAAATTATCAGAAAAATTCAAGGAATCCATCTGTACCATTTTCATGCATGTTTGAACAATGTTTGTCCTCTGTTTTGGACAAAACAAATAAAGGGCATTTAAATAATCATATATGGAGTTGGAGTTTGAATCATGTATTCAAACCAACTTCATTTAAATCATAGCTAGGTGCATTAGCCCAAAACACATTCATATTGCCATGTCATAGCATGCATCATATTGTGCATTGCATTGATCGTGTTTCTTCTGTGTTTGCCGGTGTTGTTCCCCCTCGATAGACGTTGTACCGATGATGTGATCGTTGACACTGATGAAGACCCAATGTTATCTTCAGAAGTGCCAGGCAAGCAAAACACCCTTGTTCATTCCGATATAATCCCACTCTCTCGCTCCTGCTCTCTTTTACTGCATTAGGACAACAACGATTCATCTGTTACTTGCTGCGGTAGCTGAACCCCTTTACCCTCTGCATGACTTGTCATTCCACAGTAAATAGATGAAACCCACTAGCATGAGTAGGAATTGTTTGAGCCCTGTTGTGCCTACTCATTCTTGCTTGTTTGTCATGCCTGCTACTGCTTAGAGTTGTGTCAGGTCTGATTCATCGGGAATGAATCAGAGGTGTGTGAACATGTCCTACTGTGTGTGAGCTAAGTGTGTGAACACGATTTGGTAAAGGTAGTGGTGAGAGGCCATGTAGGAGTACATGGTGGGTTGTCTCATTGAAGCCGTCCTCAGGAACTGAGTTCTGTGTTTGTGATCCATGATTCAGCTACTACCACGCATTGGGCCCGAAACCAATGGACCCTCTCGGCTTCTTAATCACCCTTGTCCTCTGTCCAGGAGTTGCAAGTAGTTTCTGGTGTTTGTAGTATGCTGGAGGCCGTGGGCAGCGCTGACCGGAGGGGTGGGCTGTGATGCGGTAGGCACGTGGCACGGTGTACCGGGCGCCCGTTTGGTGTCTCGGGAACCCTGTTCACATCGTTTGGGGATGTGAGCGAAACTCCGGCCGGATCTCCTCATGGATGGAACCCGAATAGGCGATAAACCTGGACTAGAGACTTGAGTGTTTAGGTAGGCCGTGGCCGACACCCACGTTGGGCTTCCGCTTGAAGGTTGCCGAGTACATGTCGTGTAAACGGCGGTAAGTGGTGAGAGCGTGTGTGAAGAAGTACACCCCTGCAGGGTTAACATCATCTATTCGAATAGCCGTGTCCGCGGTAAAGGACTTCTGGGTTGCCTATATCAGTTCATAGACAAGTGAAAGTGGATACTCTAAAATACGCAAGATAAGCATGAGTGCTATGGATGGCGTTCTCGTAGGGAGACGAGAGCGGTTCCATAGTGGTGTATTGGTTGGTGAATATGTGGACTCGTGTGCGCCACCTCAAAAGAGTTACTTGCAGTCGTAGTTTAGGTTAGCCACCGAGTCAAAGCTGGCTTGCTGCAGTTAAACCCCACCATCCCCTTTGTTGATAATGATGCATATGTAGTTAGTTCTGATGTAAGTCTTGCTGGGTACATTTGTACTCACGTTTGCCTATTTTATGTTTTTGCAGAGAGACTTCAGTCTCGCTAGTAGTTCCACGTGGACTTCGACGTTTAGCTTGTTACCTCAGCTACGATCTTGTGCCCTCGGCTGGATCTGGTAGATAGTCATGAAGGAAATATGCCCTAGAGGCAATAATAAAGTTATTATTTATTTCCTTATAATCATGATAAATGTTTATTATTCATGCTAGAATTGTATTTACCGGAAACATAATACATGTGTGAATACATAGACAAACAGAGTGTCACTAGTATGCCTCTACTTGACTAGCTCGTTAATCAAAGATGGTTAAGTTTCCTAACCATGAACAATGAGTTGTTATTTGATTAACGAGGTCACATCATTAGTAGAATGATCTGATTGACATGACCCATTCCATTAGCTTAGCACCCGATCGTTTAGTATGTTGCTATTGCTTTCTTCATGACTTATACATGTTCCTATGACTATGAGATTATGCAACTCCCGTTTACCGGAGGAACACTTTGGGTACTACCAAACGTCACAATGTAACTGGGTGATTATAAAGGAGTACTACAGGTGTCTCCAATGGTCGATGTTGGGTTGGCGTATTTCGAGATTAGGATTTGTCACTCCGATTGTCGGAGAGGTATCTCTGGGCCCTCTCGGTAATACACATCACATAAGCCTTGCAAGCATTACAACTAATATGTTAGTTGTGAGATGATGTATTACGGAACGAGTAAAGAGACTTGCCGGTAACGAGATTGAACTAGGTATTGGATACCGACGATCGAATCTCGGGCAAGTAACATACCGATGACAAAGGGAACAACGTATGTTGTTATGCGGCCTGACCGATAAAGATCTTCGTAGAATATGTAGGAGCCAATATGGACATCCAGGTCCCGCTATTGGTTATTGACCAGAGACATGTCTCGGTCATGTCTACATTGTTCTCGAACCCGTAGGGTCCGCACGCTTAAGGTTACGATGACAGTTATATTATGAGTTTATGCATTTTGATGTACCGAAGGTTGTTCGGAGTCCCGGATGTGATCACGGACATGACGAGGAGTCTCGAAATGGTCGAGACGTAAAGATTGATATATTGGAAGCCTATGTTTGGACATCGGAAGTGTTCCGGGTGAAATCGGGATTTTACCGGGTTACCGGGAGGTTACCGGAACCCCCCGGGAGCCATATGGGCCTTCATGGGCCTTAGTGGAAAGGAGAAAGGGGCAGCCCAAGGTGGCTGCGCCTCTTCCCCCTCCCCTAGTCCTATTAGGACTAGGAGAAGGTGGCCGGCCCCCCTCTCTCCCTTCCCCTCTGAGGAATCCTAGTTGGACTAGGATTGGGGGGAGGAATCCTACTCCCAGAGGGAGTAGGACTCTCCTGCGCCTCCCTCTATGGCCGGCCAGCCTCCCCCTCTCTACTCCTTTATATACGGAGGCAGGGGCACCTCTAAACACACAAGTTGACACAAGTTGATCCTCGTGATCGATTCCTTAGCCGTGTGCGGTGCCCCCTGCCACCATATTCCTCGATAATACTGTAGCGGAGTTTAGGCGAAGCCCTGCTGCTGTAGTTCATCAAGATCGTCACCACGCCGTCGTGCTGACGAAACTCTTCCCCGACACTTTGCTGGATCGGAGTCCGGGGATCGTCATCGAGCTGAACGTGTGCTCGAACTCGGAGGTGCCGTAGTTTCGGTGCTTGATCGGTTGGATCGTGAAGACGTACGACTACTTCCTCTACGTCGTGTCATTGCTTCCGCAGTCGGTCTGCGTTGGGTACGTAGACAACACTCTCCTCTCGTTGCTATGCATCACATGATCCTGTGTGCGCGTAGGAAATTTTTTGAAATTACTACGAAACCCAACAGTGGCATCCGAGCCTAGGTTATTTATGTTGATGTTATATGCACGAGTAGAACACAAGTGAGTTGTGGACGATACAAGTCATACTGCCTACCAGCATGTCATACTTTGGTTCGGCGGTATTGTTGGACGAGACGACCCGGACCAACCTTACGCGTACGCTTACGCGAGACCGGTTCCCTCGACGTGCTTTGCACAGAGATGGCTTGCGGGCGACTGCCTCTCCAACTTTAGTTGAACCAAGTATGGCTACGCCCGGTCCTTGCGAAGGTTAAAACGGAGTCTATTTGACAAACTATCGTTGTGGTTTTGATGCGTAGGTGAGATTGGTTCTTACTTAAGCCCGTAGCAGCCACGTAAAACATGCAACAACAAAGTAGAGGACGTCTAACTTGTTTTTGCAGGGCATGTTGTGATGTGATATGGTCAAGGCATGATGTTGAATTTTATTGTATGAGATGATCATGTTTTGTAACCAAGTTATCGGCAACTGGCAGGAGCCATATGGTTGTCGCTTTATTGTATGCAATGCAATCGCGATGTAATGCTTTACTTTATTACTAAACGGTAGTGATAGTCGTGGAAGCATAAGATTGGCGAGACGACAACGATGCTACGATGGAGATCAAGGTGTCGCGCCGGTGACGATGGTGATCATGACGGTGCTTCGGAGATGGAGATCACAAGCACGAGATGATGATGGCCATATCATATCACTTATATTGATTGCATGTGATGTTTATCTTTTTATGCATCTTATCTTGCTTTGATTGACGGTAGCATTATAAGATGATCTCTCATTAAATTATCAAGAAGTGTTCTCCCTGAGTATGCACCGTTGCCAAAGTTCGTCGTGCCCAGACACCACGTGATGATCGGGTGTGATAAGCTCTACGTCCATCTACAACGGGTGCAAGCCAGTTTTTGCACACACAGAATACTCAGGTTAAACTTGACGAGCCTAGCATATGCAGATATGGCCTCGGAACACGGAGACCGAAAGGTCGAGCGTGAATCGTATAGTAGATATGATCAACATAAACGATGTTCACCATTGAAAACTACTCCATCTCACGTGATGATCGGTTATGGTTTAGTTGATTTGGATCACGTAATCACTTAGAGGATTAGAGGGATGTCTATCTAAGTGGGAGTTCTTAAATAATATGATTAATTGAACTTAAAATTTATCATGAACTTAGTCCCTGATAGTATCTTGCTTGTTTATGTTGATTGTAGATAGATGGCTCGTGCTGTTGTTCCGTTAAATTTTAATGCGTTCCTTGAGAAAGCAAAGTTGAAAGATGATGGTAGCAATTACACGGACTGGGTCCGTAACTTGAGGATTATCCTCATTGCTGCACAGAAGAATTACGTCCTGGAAGCACCGCTGGGTGCCAGGCCTGCTGCTGGAGCAACGCCAGATGTTATGAACGTCTGGCAGAGCAAAGCTGATGACTACTTGATAGTTCAGTGTGCCATGCTTTACGGCTTAGAATCGGGACTTCAACGACGTTTTGAACGTCATGGAGCATATGAGATGTTCCAGGAGTTGAAGTTAATATTTCAAGCAAATGCCCGGATTGAGAGATATGAAATCTCCAATAAGTTCTATAGCTGCAAGATGAAGGAGAACAGTTCTGTCAGTGAGCATATACTCAAAATGTCTGGGTATAATAATCACTTGATTCAATTGGGAGTTAATCTTCCGGATGATTGCGTCATTGACAGAATTCTCCAATCACTGCCACCAAGCTACAAGAGCTTCGTGATGAACTATAATATGCAAGGGATGAACAAGACTATTCCCGAGCTCTTCGCAGTGCTGAAAGCTGCGGAGGTAGAAATCAAGAAGGAGCATCAAGTGTTGATGGTTAACAAGACCACTAGTTTCAAGAAAAAGGGCAAAGGGAAGAAAAAGGGGAACTTCAAAAAGAACGGCAAGCAAGTTGCTGCTCAAGAGAAGAAACCCAAGTCTGGACCTAAGCCTGAAACTGAGTGCTTCTACTGCAAGCAGACTGGTCACTGGAAGCGGAACTGCCCCAAGTATTTGGCGGATAAGAAGGATGGCAAGGTGAACAAAGGTATATGTGATATACATGTTATTGATGTGTACCTTACTAGAGCTCGCAGTAGCACCTGGGTATTTGATACTGGTTCTGTTGCTAATATTTGCAACTCGAAACAGGGACTACAGAATAAGCGGGCACTGGCAAAGGACGAGGTGACGATGCGCGTGGGAAACGGTTCCAAAGTCGATGTGATCGCAGTCGGCACGCTACCTCTACATCTACCTTCGGGATTAATATTAGACCTAAGTAATTGTTATTTGGTGCCAGCGTTGAGCATGAACATTATATCTGGATCTTGTTTAATGCGAGACGGTTATTCATTTAAATCAGAGAATAATGGTTGTTCTATTTATATGAGTAATATCTTTTATGGTCATGCACCCTTGAAGAGTGGTCTATTTTTATTAAATCTCGATAGTAGTAATACTCATATTCATAATGTTGAAGCCAAAAGATGCAGAGTTGATAATGAAAGTGCAACTTATTTGTGGCATTGTCGTTTAGGTCATATCGGTATAAAGCGCATGAAGAAACTCCATACCGATGGACTTTTGGAACCACTTGATTATGAATCACTTGGTACTTGCGAACCGTGCCTCTTGGGCAAGATGACTAAAACACCGTTCTCCGGTACTATGGAGAGAGCAACAGATTTGTTGGAAATCATACGTACCGATGTATGTGGTCCGATGAATATTGAGGCTCGCGACAGGTATCATTATTTTCTCACCTTCACAGATGATTTAAGTAGATATGGGTATATTTACTTAATGAAACATAAGTCTGAAACATTTGAAAAGTTCAAAGAATTTCAGAGTGAAGTTGAAAATCATCGTAACAAGAAAATAAAGTTTCTACGATCTGATCGTGGAGGAGAATATTTGAGTTACGAGTTTGGCGTACATTTGAAAAACTGTGGAATAGTTTCGCAACTCACGCCACCCGGAACACCACAGCGTAATGGTGTGTCCGAACGTCGTAATCATACTTTACTAGATATGGTGCGATCTATGATGTCTCTTACTGATTTACCGCTATCATTTTGGGGATATGCTTTAGAGACGGCCGCATTCACGTTAAATAGGGCACCATCAAAATCCGTTGAGACAACGCCTTATGAACTGTGGTTTGGCAAGAAACCAAAGTTGTCGTTTCTTAAAGTTTGGGGCTGCGATGCTTATGTGAAAAAGCTTCAACCTGATAAGCTCGAACCCAAATCGGAGAAATGTGTCTTCATAGGATACCCAAAGGAAACTGTTGGGTACACCTTCTATCACAGATCCGAAGGCAAAACATTCGTTGCTAAGAATGGATCATTTCTAGAGAAGGAGTTTCTCTCGAAAGAAGTGAGTGGGAGGAAAGTAGAACTTGACGAGGTAACTGTACCTGCTCCCTTACTGGAAAGTAGTTCATCACAGAAAACTGTTTCAGTGACACCTACACCAGTTAGTGAGGAAGCCAATGATAATGATCATGAAACTTCAGATCAAGATACTACTGAACCGCGTAGATCAACCAGAATAAGATCCGCACCAGAGTGGTACGGTAATCCTGTTCTGGAGGTCATGCTACTAGATCATGATGAACCTACGAACTATGAAGAAGCGATGGTGAGCCCAGATTCCGTAAAGTGGCTTGAAGCCATGAAATCTGAGATCGGATCCATGTATGAGAACAAAGTATGGACTTTGGTTGACTTGCCCGATGATCGGCAAGCAATTGAGAATAAATGGATTTTTAAGAAGAAGACTGACGCTGATGGTAATGTTACTGTCTACAAAGCTCGACTTGTCGCAAAAGGTTTTCGGCAAGTTCAAGGAATTGACTACGATGAGACCTTCTCACCCGTAGCGATGCTTAAGTCCGTCCGAATCATGTTAGCAATTGCCGCATTTTATGATTATGAAATTTGGCAAATGGATGTCAAAACTGCATTCCTGAATGGATTTCTGGAAGAAGAGTTGTATATGATGCAACCAGAAGGTTTTGTCGATCCAAAGGGAGCTAACAAAGTGTGCAAGCTCCAGCGATCCATTTATGGACTGGTGCAAGCCTCTCGGAGTTGGAATAAACGTTTTGATAGTGTGATCAAAGCATTTGGTTTTATACAGACTTTCGGAGAAGCCTGTATTTACAAGAAAGTGAGTGGGAGCTCTGTAGCTTTTCTGATATTATATGTGGATGACATATTACTGATTGGAAATGATATAGAATTTCTGGATAGCATAAAGGGATACTTGAATAAAAGTTTTTCAATGAAAGACCTCGGTGAAGCTGCTTACATATTAGGCATTAAGATCTATAGAGATAGATCAAGACGCTTAATTGGACTTTCACAAAGCACATACCTTGACAAAATTTTGAAGAAATTCAAAATGGATCAAGCAAAGAAAGGGTTCTTGCCTATGTTACAAGGTGTGAAATTGAGTAAGACTCAATGCCCGACCACTGCAGAAGATAGAGAGAATATGAAAGATGTTCCCTATGCATCAGCCATAGGCTCTATCATGTATGCAATGCTGTGTACCAGACCTGATGTGTGCCTTGCTATAAGTTTAGCAGGGAGGTACCAAAGTAATCCAGGAATGGATCACTGGACAGCGGTCAAGAACATCCTGAAATACCTGAAAAGGACTAAGGATATGTTTCTCGTATATGGAAGTGACAAAGAGCTCATCGTAAAAGGTTACGTTGATGCAAGCTTTGACACTGATCCGGACGATTCTAAATCGCAAACCGAATACGTGTTTACATTAAACGGTGGAGCTGTCAGTTGGTGCAGTTCCAAACAAAGCGTTGTAGCGAGATCTACATGTGAAGCGGAATACATAGCTGCTTCGGAAGCAGCAAATGAAGGAGTCTGGATGAAGGAGTTCATATCCGATCTAGGTGTCATACCTAGTGCATCGGGTCCAATGAAAATCTTTTGTGACAATACTGGTGCAATTGCCTTGGCAAAGGAATCCAGATTTCACAAAAGGACCAAACACATCAAGAGACGCTTCAACTCCATCCGGGATCTAGTCCAGGTGGGAGACATAGAGATTTGCAAGATACATACGGATCTGAATGTTGCAGACCCGTTGACTAAGCCTCTTCCACGAGCAAAACATGATCAGCACCAAAGCTCCATGGGTGTAAGATTCATTACAGTGTAATCTAGATTATTGACTCTAGTGCAAGTGGGAGTCTGAAGGAAATATGCCCTAGAGGCAATAATAAAGTTATTATTTATTTCCTTATAATCATGATAAATGTTTATTATTCATGCTAGAATTGTATTTACCGGAAACATAATACATGTGTGAATACATAGACAAACAGAGTGTCACTAGTATGCCTCTACTTGACTAGCTCGTTAATCAAAGATGGTTAAGTTTCCTAACCATGAACAATGAGTTGTTATTTGATTAACGAGGTCACATCATTAGTAGAATGATCTGATTGACATGACCCATTCCATTAGCTTAGCACCCGATCGTTTAGTATGTTGCTATTGCTTTCTTCATGACTTATACATGTTCCTATGAC
The DNA here is from genome assembly GCF_018294505.1 of Triticum aestivum. Taxonomy (NCBI): domain Eukaryota; kingdom Viridiplantae; phylum Streptophyta; class Magnoliopsida; order Poales; family Poaceae; genus Triticum; species Triticum aestivum. Next base: position 300,975,688 of record NC_057813.1, read on the forward strand.
TATGAGATTATGCAACTCCCGTTTACCGGAGGAACACTTTGGGTACTACCAAACGTCACAACGTAACTGGGTGATTATAAAGGAGTACTACAGGTGTCTCCAATGGTCGATGTTGGGTTGGCGTATTTCGAGATTAGGATTTGTCACTCCGATTGTCAGAGAGGTATCTCTGGGCCCTCTCGGTAATACACATCACATAAGCCTTGCAAACATTACAACTAATATGTTAGTTGTGAGATGATGTATTACGGAACGAGTAAAGAGACTTGCCAGTAACGAGATTGAACTAGGTATTAGATACCGACGATCGAATCTCGGGCAAGTAACATACCGATGACAAAGGGAACAACGTATGTTGTTATGCGGTCTGACCGATAAAGATCTTCGTAGAATATGTAGGAGCCAATATGGGCATCCAGGTCCCGCTATTGGTTATTGACCGGAGACGTGTCTCGGTCATGTCTACATTGTTCTCGAACCCGTAGGGTCCGCACGCTTAAGGTTACGATGACAGTTATATTATGAGTTTATGCATTTTGATGTACCGAAGGTTGTTCGGAGTCCCGGATGTGATCACGGACATGACGAGGAGTCTCGAAATGGTCGAGACGTAAAGATTGATATATTGGAAGCCTATATTTGGATATCGAAAGTGTTCCGGGTGAAATCGGGATTTTACCGGAATACCGAGAGGGTTACCGGAACCCCCCGGGAGCTATTTGGGCCATAGTGGGCCTTAGTGGAAAAGAGAAGGGGCTGCCCTAGATGGGCTGCGCGCCACCCCCTAGTCCTATTAGGACTAGGAGAGGTGGCCGGCCCCCTCCTCCTCTTTTCCCCTCCGAGGAATCCTAGTTGGACTAGGATTGGAGGGGGAATCCTACTCCCAGAGGGAGTAGGACTCTCCTGCGCCTCCCCCCCTTGGCCGGCCAGCCTCCCCTCCTCTCCTCCTTTATATACGGAGGCAGGGGCACCTCTAAACACACAAGTTGACACAAGTTGATCCACGTGATCGATTCCTTAGCCGTGTGCGGTGCCCCCTGCCACCATATTCCTCGATAATACTGTAGCGGAGTTTAGGCGAAGCCCTGCTGCTGTAGTTCATCAAGATCGTCACCACGCCGTCGTGCTGACGAAACTCTTCCCCGACACTTTGCTGGATCGGAGTCCGGGGATCGTCATCGAGCTGAACGTGTGCTCGAACTCGGAGGTGCCGTAGTTTCGGTGCTTGATCGGTTGGATCGTGAAGACGTACGACTACTTCCTCTACGTCGTGTCATCGCTTCCGCAGTCGGTCTGCGTTGGGTACGTAGACAACACTCTCCTCTCGTTGCTATGCATCACATGATCCTGTGTGCGCGTAGGAAAATTTTTGAAATTACTACGAAACCTAACAAGAACATCCTAAAATACCTGAAAAGGACTAAGGATATGTTTCTCGTATATGGAGGTGACAAAGAGCTCACCGTAAAAGGTTACGTTGATGCAAGCTTTGACACTGATCCGGACGATTCTAAATCGCAAACCGGATACGTGTTTACATTAAACGGTGGAGCTGTCAGTTGGTGCAGTTCTAAACAAAGCGTTGTAGCGGGATCTACATGTGAAGCGGAATACATAGCTGCTTCGGAAGCAGCAAATGAAGGAGTCTGGATGAAGGAGTTCATATCCGATCTAGGTGTCATACCTAGTGCATCGGGTCCAATGAAAATCTTTTGTGACAATACTGGTGCAATTGCCTTGGCAAAGGAATCCAGATTTCACAAAAGGACCAAACACATCAAGAGACGCTTCAACTCCATCCGGGATCTAGTCCAGGTGGGAGACATAGAGATTTGCAAGATACATACGGATCTGAATGTTGCAGATCCGTTGACTAAGCCTCTTCCACGAGCAAAACATGATCAGCACCAAAGCTCCATGGGTGTAAGATTCATTACAGTGTAATCTAGATTATTGACTCTAGTGCAAGTGGGAGACTGAAGGAAATATGCCCTAGAGGCAATAATAAAGTTATTATTTATTTCCTTATAATCATGATAAATGTTTATTATTCATGCTAGAATTGTATTTACCGGAAACATAATACATGTGTGAATACATAGACAAACAGAGTGTCACTAGTATGCCTCTACTTGACTAGCTCGTTAATCAAAGATGGTTAAGTTTCCTAACCATGAACAATGAGTTGTTATTTGATTAACGAGGTCACATCATTAGTAGAATGATCTGATTGACATGACCCATTCCATTAGCTTAGCACCCGATCGTTTAGTATGTTGCTATTGCTTTCTTCATGACTTATACATGTTCCTATGACTATGAGATTATGCAACTCCCGTTTACCGGAGGAACACTTTGGGTACTACCAAACGTCACAACGTAACTGGGTGATTATAAAGGAGTACTACAGGTGTCTCCAATGGTCGATGTTGGGTTGGCGTATTTCGAGATTAGGATTTGTCACTCCGATTGTCGGAGAGGTATCTCTGGGCCCTCTCGGTAATACACATCACATAAGCCTTGCAAGCATTACAACTAATATGTTAGTTGTGAGATGATGTATTACGGAACGGTAAAGAGACTTGCCAGTAACGAGATTGAACTAGGTATTGGATACCGACGATCGAATCTCGGGCAAGTAACATACCGATGACAAAGGGAACAACGTATGTTGTTATGCGGTCTGACCGATAAAGATCTTCGTAGAATATGTAGGAGCCAATATGGGCATCCAGGTCCCGCTATTGGTTATTGACCGGAGACGTGTCTCGGTCATGTCTACATTGTTCTCGAACCCGTAGGGTCCGCACGCTTAAGGTTACGATGACAGTTATATTATGAGTTTATGCATTTTGATGTACCGAAGGTTGTTCGGAGTCCCGGATGTGATCACGGACATGACGAGGAGTCTCGAAATGGTCGAGACATAAAGATTGATATATTGGAAGTCTATGTTTGGACATCGGAAGTGTTCCGGGTGAAATCGGGATTTTACCGGGTTACCGGGAGGTTACCGGAACCCCCCGGGAGCCATATGGGCCATCATGGGCCTTAGTGGAAAGGAGAAAGGGGCAGCCCAAGGGGGCTGCGCGCCTCCCCCCTTCCCCTAGTCCTATTAGGATTAGGAGAGGTGGCCGGCCACCCCTCTCCCTCTTTCCCCCTTGGGAATCCTAGTTGGAATAGGATTGGAGGGGAGTCCTACTCCCGGTAGGAGTAGGACTCCTCCTGCGCCACCTCCTCCTGGCCGGCGCCTCCTCCCCCCTTGGCTCCTTTATATACGGAGGCAGGGGCACCTCTAAACACACAAGTTGACACAAGTTGATCCTCGTGATCGATTCCTTAGCCGTGTGCGGTGCCCCCTGCCACCATATTCCTCGATAATACTGTAGCGGAGTTTAGGCGAAGCCCTGCTGCTGTAGTTCATCAAGATCGTCACCACGCCGTCGTGCTGACGAAACTCTTCCCCGGCACTTTGCTGGATCGGAGTCCAGGGATCATCATCGAGCTGAACGTGTGCTCGAACTCGGAGGTGCCGTAGTTTCGGTGCTTGATCGGTTGGATCGTGAAGACGTACGACTACTTCCTCTATGTCGTGTCATTGCTTCCGCAGTCGGTCTGCGTTGGGTACGTAGACAACACTCTCCTCTCGTTGCTATGCATCACATGATCCTGTGTGCGCGTAGGAAATTTTTTGAAATTACTACGAAACCCAACAAGTCAGGCTTCTCAGCTTTTTTTCATTTATAGATGTCTGTACTCAGACATGATAGCTTCCGCTTGTGCTTTGACTTGTATGCTCTGAATGTTGGGTCATGAGACCCCTGTTTGTAATATCTCGCTCCTCGGAGCCTAATGAATAAATACTTGAGTCGTAGAGTCATGTTGTGATGCCATGTTGTGTTTGCACATATCGAGCATATTGTGTGTATGTTATTGAAATGCTTGGTATGTGTGGGATCTGACTATCTAGTTGTTTATTCTTAGTAGCCTCTCTTACCGGGAAATGTCTCCTAGTGTTTCCACCGAGCCATGGTAGCTTGCTACTGCTCCGGAACACTTAGGCTGGCCGGCATGTGTCCTTCTTCGTTCCTGTGTCTGTCCCTTCGGGGAAATGTCACGCGATGAATACCGGAGTCCTGTTAGCCCGCTACAGCCCGGTTCACCGGAGTCCTGCTAGCCCAGTGCTACAGCCTGGATTCACTCGCTGATGACCGACACGTTCGATGCTGGGTCATGGATGCCTGTCCCTGTAAGTTTGTGCCACTTTGGGTTTACGACTAGCCATGTCAGCCCGGGCTCCTTATCATATGGATGCTAGCGACACTGTCATATACGTGTGCCAAAAGGCGCAAACGGTCCCGGGCAAAGGTAAGGCGACACCCGTGGGAATACCGTGCGTGAGGCCGCAAAGTGATATGAGGTGTTACATGCTAGATCGATGTGGCATTGAGTCGGGGTCCTGACATAAGGCACACATCAAACACCTGTATATCAAATATACCTTTGTTCACTTTGCCATCCTTCTTATCCACCAAATATTTAGGGCATTTCCGCTTCCAGTGACCATTTCCTTTGCAGTGTAAGCACTCAGTTTCAGGCTTTGGTCCAGCTTTGGTCTTCTTCACGGGAGTGACAACTTGCTTGTCATTCTACTTGAAGTTCCCTTTCTATCCCTTTGCCCTTTTCTTGAAACTAGTGGTCTTGTCAATCATCAACACTTGATGCTCTTTCTTGATATCTACCTTCATCGATTTCAACATCACGAAGAGCTCGGGAATCGTTTTCGTCATCCCTTGCATACTATAGTTCATCACAAAGTTCTACTAACTTGGTGATGGTGACTAGAGAATTCTGTCAATCACTATCTTATCTGGAAGATTAACTCCCACTTGATTCAAGTGATTGTAGTACCCAGACAATCTGAGCACATGCTCACTAGTTGAGCGATTCTCCTCCATCTTTTAGCCATAGAACTTGTTGGAGACTTCATATCTCTCAACTCGGGTATTTGCTTGAAATATTAACTTCAACTCCTGGAACATCTCATATGGTCCATGACGTTCAAAACGTCTTTGAAGTCTCGATTCTAAGCCGTTAAGCATGGTGCACTAAACTATCAAGTAGTCATCATATTGAGCTAGCTAAACGTTCATAACGTCTGCATCTGCTCCTGCAATAGGTCTGTCACCTAGCGGTGCATTAAGGACATAATTCTTCTGTGCAGCAATGAGGATAAACCTCAGGTCACGGATCCAATCCGTATCATTGCTACTAACATCTTTCAACACAATTTTCTCTAGGAACATATCAAAATAAACATATGAAAGCAACAATGCAAGCTATTGATCTACACATAATTTGCAAAATACTACCAGGACTAAGTTCATGATAAATTTAAGTTCAATTAATCATATTACTTAAGAACTCCCACTTAGATAGACATCCCTCTAATCCTCTAAGTGATTACGTGATCCATATCAACTACACCATGTCCGATCGTCACGTGAGATGGAGTAGTTTCAATGGTGAACATCAATATGTTGATCATATCTACTATATGATTCACGCTCGACCTTTCGGTCTCCGTGTTCCGAGGCCATATCTGTATATGCTAGGCTCGTCAAGTTTAACCTGAGTATTCCGCGTGTGCAACTGTTTTGCACCCGTTGTATTTGAACGTAGAGCCTATCACACCCGATCATCACGTGGTGTCTCAGCACGAAGAACTTTCGCAATGGTGCATACTCAGGGAGAACACTTCTTGATAATTAGTGAGAGATCATCTTAAAATGCTACCGTCAAACAAAACAGAATAAGATGTATAACAGATAAACATCATATGCAATCAAAATATGTGACATGATATGGCCATGATCATCTTGCGCCTTTGATCTCCATCTCCAAAGTACCGTCATGATCTCTATCGTTACCGGCACGACACCATGATCTTCATCATCTTGATCTATATCAATGCGTCATCACATGGTCGTCTCGCCAACTATTGCTCTTGCAACTATTGCTATCGCATAGCGATAAAGTAAAGCAATTATTTGGCACTTGCATCTTATGCAACAAAGAGACAACCATAGGGCTTCTGCCAGTTGCCGATAACTTCAACAAAACATGATCATCTCATACAACAACTTATATCTCATCACGTCTTGACCATATCACATCACAACATGCCCTGCAAAAACAAGTTAGACGTCCTCTACTTTGTTGTTGCAAATTTTACGTGGCTGTTATGGTCTAAGAAAGAATCGTTCTTACCTACGCATCAAAACCAAACGATAGTTCGTCAAGTTAGTGTTGTTTTAACCTTCGCAAGGATCGGGCGTAGCCACACTCGATTTAGCTAAAGTGAGAGAGACAGACACCCGCCAGCCACCTTTAAGCACAAGTGCTCGTAACGGTGAAACCAGTCTCGCGTAAGCGTACGCGTAATGTCAGTCCGGGACGCTTCATCTCACAATACCGCCGAACCAAAGTATGACATGCTGGTAAGCAGTATGACTTGTATCGCCCACAACTCACTTGTGTTCTACTCGTGCATATAACATCAACGCATAAAACCTAGGCTCGGATGCCACTGATGGGGAACGTAGTAATTTCAAAAAAATTCCTACGCACACGCAAGATCATGGTGATGCATAGCAACGAGAGGGGAGAGTAATGTCCACGTACCCTCGTAGACCGTAAGCGGAAGCGTTATGACAACGCGGTTGATGTAGTCGTACGTCTTCACGATCCGACCGATCCAAGTACCGAACGTACGGCACCTCCGAGTTCAGCACACGTTCAGCTCGATGACGATCCCCGGACTCCGATCCAGCAAAGTGTCGGGGATGAGTTCCGTCAGCACGACGGCGTGGTGACGATGATGATGTTCTACCGGCGCGGGGCTTCGCCTAAACTCCGCGACGATATGACTGAGGTGGAATATGGTGGAGGGGGGCACCGCACATGGCTAAGGAACGATCACGTAGATCAACTTGTGTGTCCATGGGGTGCCCCCTGCCCCCGTATATAAAGGAGTGGAGGAGGGGAGGGCCGGCCCTCTCTATGGCGCGCCCTAGGGGAGTCCTACTCCCACCGGGAGTAGGATTCCCCCTTTCCTAGTCCAACTAGGAGTCCTTCCATGTAGTAGGAGTAGGAGACAAGGAAGGGGAAGAGAGAAGGGAAGGAAGGAGGGGGTGCGACCCCTCCCCCTAGTCCAATTCGGACTAGGCCATGGGGGGGCGCGTGGCCTGCCCTAGGCAGCCCCTCTCTCTTTCCCGTATGGCCCAATAAGGCCCAATACTTCTCCCCGGCGAATTCCCGTAACTCTCCGGTACTCCGATAAATACCCGAATCACTCGGAACCTTTCCGAACTCCGAATATAGTCATCCAATATATCGATCTTTACGTCTCGACCATTTCGAGACTCCTCGTCATGTCCCCGATCTCATCCGGGACTCCAAACTCCTTCGGTACATCAAAACTCATAAACTCATAATATAACTGTCATCGAAACCTTAAGCGTGCGGACCCTACGGTTCGAGAACAATGTAGACATGACCGAGACACGTCTCCGATCAATAACCAATAGCGGGACCTGGATGCCCATATTGGTTCCTACATATTCTACGAAGATCTTTATCGGTCAGACCGCATAACAACATACGTTGTTCCCTTTGTCATCGGTATGTTACTTGCCCGAGATTCGATCGTCGGTATCCAATACCTAGTTCAATCTCGTTACCGGCAAGTCTCTTTACTCGTTCCATAATACATCATCTCGCAACTAACTCATTAGTTGCATTGCTTGCAAGGCTTATGTGATGTGCATTACCGAGAGGGCCTAGAGATACCTCTCCGACATTCGGAGTGACAAATCCTAATCTCGAAATAAGCCAACCCAACAAGTACCTTTGGAGACACCTGTAGAGCACCTTTATAATCACCCAGTTACGTTGTGACGTTTGGTAGCACACAAAGTGTTCCTCCGGTAAACGGGATTTGCATAATCTCATAGTCATAGGAACATGTATAAGTCATGAAGAAAGCAATAGCAACATACTAAACGATCGGGTGCTAAGCTAACGGAATGGGTCATGTCAATCAGATCATTCAACTAATGATGTGATCCCGTTAATCAAATAACAACTCTTTTGTCTATGGTTAGGAAACATAACCATCTTTGATTAACAAGCTAGTCAAGTAGAGGCATACTAGTGACACTCTGTTTGTCTATATATTCACACATGTATTATGTTTCCGGTTAATACAATTCTAGCATGAATAATAAACATTTATCATGA
>NC_057813.1:301284579-301493942 GCF_018294505.1 Triticum aestivum
TGCTACCTGGTCTTCATTCCCAGAGCACAACTTCCGGCGACGAGCTAAGCTTACGTCGATCTTCCTCATCTTATCATTTCACCTCGAACAACAAGCTTGATTTCGATGCTAGTGTCGTATTTGTGGTTCCAATACCCTTTTGCTTCATCATTCCTTTGACTCGATGTCATCGCTGATCGATTACATCTTCATGAAATCTCTCGACAAAATTTGTCGTGATCACCATCAATATACTAACTAGTTCTAAATTAACAATTGAACTAATGATGAGAAATACCATCCCTGTTCTTCAATGATTTGCGTTATCATCGACAACATCCATGATTTCTTGCCAACACATACTCGGCCATGTTTGGTTATACCTTATGTTCCATGATATTCTTGGAAATGTTCCTTTGTATCTCTTGTGATCTTCAGACCCAACCCTTACTTGAAACACCATGTTAATGCTACCTCGAAGCATGACTGTGGTATTCCAAATATCAACAAGAACATTGGAAGCACATTGCAAAATATTTCTTGGTCTATTATCCGGACACCGTTGTATGGGTAACATCATGATTTTCCTTGCCCCGTTATCTAAATGACTCTTGTACCTGCTATCCTGTCATGTACATCATGCTTCGCTTTTCCTTGGGAAGGATATACACCTAATACTCGTATATACCCATTTTTCCGTTCCATTGGTTTGTTTAACCCTTATTGTGATCTATATGATATAAGCAGAATAATTCCCTGCCTATGAAAACACCCCGATGCACAACCTTGTCAGTGAGACCCTGTTACTATTGTTGATACTATTGTTGATGACATTCTGGTAACCATCGATGGACGGGAACTTTGCCTATTGGTCCACCTCGTTCAACGAGCAGGAAAATGGTTCTCTTTATCCCTCGCCCTTGGTACCGATGTTGTCACTGACATAACTGACAGACTATCCTCTGGCATACCTTGTTGTCGTGACCGGTAAGATGTCACCGTCCTCCCAACTTTCGATCGACCCTCATCACAGTTCCACAGGATTGGAACCTGACCCTCCTGTACATCTTTGATTCCGAAATATCTTATGCTCTTGGCTTGTGTGTTATCACGAGCCACCCTCCGAGAGATGATCTATTCTCGCTGCTCTAAACCCCTTTTCACAATCTGTTCAGGTATCGATCGGATGTCCATCCGCTTGAAACTTCTTATTGTACCTTCATACTTTGCTCTCGATGTTTTCTTAAGTTTGAACTCAAGAGATACCACTGCCACATTCTGTGAATTATGCACCAGATAATCAACCCTACTGGGGTCAGTTCTCCTGAAGTTACCCTATACCTCCCCACTTAAATCTCTGGACGAGATTTCTTGTAGTGGAAGAGAATTGTAACACCCCTGGGTAATGAGCACAGTGATCATTTCATAATTATGCCAAGTCATCATCATTTGCAAAGCTTAGCCATCTTTGATTCATATCTCATTTCAAATTCTAACTCTAATTGAAATTCAAATATGAAGTGAAAATAAAAGCTGTTCAAATTTGAAAACTAAAATGTTCTTTAGTTAGCCAATAATCCATAACAAATTATGTTAAGAAAAACAACATCACCAAAATTCACCAAAGGACTCTGACAGCATGAAACAACACCAAAACAGTAAATTAAATTGCCAAACTATTTAATTAAAATTCTAATGAAATCATTTATTCACCAAACCTTTTCTGACAGGGCTAAATAATGCAACATATTTATGTGGCATAAACTCATATTTTACTAAAGTCAAATTGTGGCCTAACAAAATGCAAAACAGTAAAGAAAATAAGAAACAGAAAAAAAGGGAAAGGCCTAACTACTACTATGTAGTAGGCTCTAGTGGCACTATGCACCTTGGCCCATCTAGCAAAATAGCCAGCCCAACCCACCTCTCCTCTCCTTCCACCTCCAGCTACAGGAACAAGGGATCATGGCGGGCATCCAGCCGCGCCATGGCGCGTGCCGGCCATCCCCCGGTCCCCTTGGAGTATAAGGCCGAGCCCCCGACCCCCCTGTCGAACCCTAGCCTCAAAATCCCCTCCTCCTTCGCTCGTTTTCCTCTCCTCGCACAACAACCGAGCGCAGCATCGCCGTCGTCGCGTCGATCCCGCGGCCACGTGCCTCCCCGCGCCGAACCATCGTGTCCAGGAGGCGCGCCGTCCTCACCTTCATCGACTACACCAGCAGATCAGGGCGTAGGCGCTGCATCAACGACGCACGCGTCTTCTTCCTCAGCCACGGCCGTCGAACGATGCTGTTCGATCCGCACCTCCCAGCCTCCTCCGGCTTCGCCGAGCACATCTTCAAGCTCGCTATGAGCTCTTATGTTTTTCCCCTCTTCCCCTAGCTCGATCCCGTGCCTCGGTTAGGCTGCTGCTGTTGCCGAGCCCCTGTCGCTGCCGATGGGCTCGTCCCCGCCGATGTCGTTCGTTCCAGAGCACGTCGGGCATGCCACCGTGCTCGTGGCCTTGCGTAGGAGTTGTCTGGGCCACTGGATCGTCGAACACGGACGCATGAGCTCGATTACTTTGGGCTCCAACTCCGGCCACTGTCTGTCGTCGCCGTCACACGTTTCCTCCGACGGCCGCGCCCGTAGACCTCTGGCCGCGAAGAGCCACGCCCTTTGCCTGCCCCGCGCGTGCCCGCCTCTACCCGCTTGCGCGCTGATGCTGCTCTCTCGCTCCCGGTCGCCGCCGCCCCGCTCCGCATCGCCGTCGTGCTGCTCACTGCTGTTGTTGCTGCAGCGCACGGTCGCCGCAGTCGCGCCCGCGCGTCAGCCACCGCGTCGTCCCTCTGCAGCCGGTCCCCGTTACCCCGCGCCCGTGCCTCGCTCGTGCGGCCCGCGTCCCGCGCCCTCCCTTGGCCGCGTCCTGTGCGCGCCCTTGGCCGCGCTCACCGCCCGCCTGCGCCGCCTGCACCTCACGTGTGCGCACCCTCCCGCTCGTGGCCGTGCCTCCCCGCCGCGTCATTCTGCTGCCGCTCCTGCTGACTGCTAGCTACAGTAACATTCAGTTACTGTAGCTGCAACTAACTTCGGGAAATTCACATTGAGTAGCCCCTTTGACCGCCAATAAACTCCACAAAACAAGTTCTTATGTGGATAAAAATAATATGGGCAGAGAGTGCACATGAAAATTTTCAATTTACCCCACTGGACCAAATACATTTGATGCGCAGATTAACTCCTACGAAAATCACAAAATGCTAAGTTCTGTTATGTGAAGAACTGAAAAACAGCTTTGTTTTTATAGCTACTTGATGATCAAGCTAATGAACTCTAGTATGGATAAAAGTGATACTAACATGTAGATCCCAGAAAAATGCTCATAATTGATGTAAGGCAAAAGATTATAGGATGTACAGAACAACCACTATAGCCTCCACAAAACAGCTAAGTGATGTTTTAAAAAACTGATGCGATTCTCAGACTTTGCCAATTTTTAGGGATTCCACAAAATGAATAAAACTTGGAAAAGTTGTAGAAAACAAATCGTAGCTCGGATCGAAAAACTTTCTACATGAAAGTTGCTCAGAACGACGAGACGAATTCGAATATGCCCTCCACATACGTGTCATATGCCTCTAACTACCTGAACATGGAACCTTCCCCTCCGGTTCAGTATACCAAGATCGAGCTAAACGCCGAGAAAATATCCCAGATATTTTTCCCGCTTCGTCTGCGACGTGTAGCACTACGTTAGGTCACCCCTAACACCGCTTATTGCCGTGTCATGCTTTGTGATTGCTTTTATTGTCGTGTATTTATATGTTTCCTCCCCCTCTTCTCTCCCGTTAGACCCCGTCACCAACGTAGACCCCGAGGCTGACGCAGCTCCGGAGTACGACTACGCCCCTGACGACCAGACCTTTACTGCCGAGCTTCCAGGCAAGCACCCCCCCCCCTTTTCAACATTTCGATATCGCCTATTCTCTTCTCTCTTATGCTTGCATTAGAAATTGTTGCTTCTACTACTTTACCTATTATAATGCATAGCCTGATCTTGTAAACCTGCTATTGTTACCTACCTATTTGTCATAAACTGCTTAGTATAGGCTGGTTAGAGACCCATCAGAGACCCCATGTTGACCCAACTGCCCCGTTGGATTATCAGAAGACCCGGTCAACGGGATTGAAGACCAGGCCCGACACCGCACAACACTCCCCTTAGTTGTACGACACCGCAACATTACTATCGAGTGCCGAGGGTGATACCTTGTTAGCACTTCTGATGCTAACTTTGTGGAGTAGTTACCTGGTCGTGGTCATCGAGGATGATTCCTCTGTCAGGACCCCGACTCAATGCCACACCGATCTAGCATGTAACACTTCATATCACTTTGCAACCTCACGCACGGTATCCCCACGGGTGACGCCTTACCAGGCCCGGGACCGTTTGCACATTTTGGCACACGTATATGATAGTGTCGCTAGCATCCATATGACAAGGAGCCCGGGATGACATGACTAGTCGTGAACCCAAAGTGACACTAACTTACAGGGACAGGCATACATGACCCAGCAACGAACATGTCGGTCATCAGCGAGTGAATCCGGGTTGTAGCAGCTGGGCTAGCAGGACTCAGGTAAACTAGGCTGTAGCAGGCTAACAGGACTCCGGTAGACACCACGTGACATTTCCCCGAAGGGACAGACACAGGAACAAAGAAGGGCACATGCCGGCCAGCCTAAGTGTTCCGAAGCAGTAGCAAGCTACCAAGGCTCAGTGGAAGCACTAGGAGACATTTCCCGGTAAGAGAGGCTACCAAGGAAAAACAACTAGATAGTCAAATCCCACACATACCAAGCATTTTAATAACATACACATAATATGCTCGATATGTGCAAATACAACATGGCATCACAACATGACTCTACAACTCAAGTATTTTATTCAATAGGCTCTGAGGAGCGAGATATTACAAACATGGGTCTCGTGACCCAGCATTCAAAGCATACAAGTCAAAGCACAAGCGGAAGCTTAACATGTCTGGGTACAGACATCTATAAATGAAAAAGGCTGAAAAGCCTGACTATCTACCAGATCCTGTCGAGGGCACAAGAATGTAGCTGAGGTAACAAGATAAATGTCGAAGTCCACGCGGAACTACTAGTGAGACTGAAGTCTCTCTGCAAAAAATATAAAATAGGCAAACGTGAGTACAAATGTACCCAGCAAGACTTACATCAGAACTAACTACATATGCATCATTATCAACAAAGGGATGGTGGGGTTTAGCTGCAGCAAGCCAGCTTTGACTCGGTAGCTATCTTGAACTACGACTGCAAGTAACTCTTTTGAGGTGGCGCACACGAGTCCACATATTCACCATATCAATACACCACTATGGATCCGCTCTCGTCTCCCTACGAGAACGCCTTCCATAGCACTCACGCTTATCTTGCGTATTTTAGAGTATCCACTTTCACTTGTCTATGAATTGTATAGGCAACCCAGAGGTCCTTTACCGTGGACGCAGCTATTCGAATAGATTATTTATAACCCTGCAAGGGTGTACTTCTTCATACATGTTTCCACCACTTAGCATCTGCACACGACATGTGCTCGGCAGACTTCAAGCGAAAGCCGACGTGGGTGTAGACCAAGACCTACCTAAACACTCAAGTCTCTAGTCCAGGTTTATCGCCTATTCAGGTTCCATCCGCAGGGAGTCCGGCCAAGGTTTCCACATACGGCCCCGAATGATGTGTTCAGGGTTCCGCGACACCAAACGGGGGCCCGGCATACCCGGCCACGTGCCTACCGCATCACATCCCACCCCTCCGGTCGGCACTGCGCATGGCCTCCAGCAACTACAAACACCAGAAACTACTTGCAACTCCTGGATAGAGGACTAGGGTGGTTAAGAAGTTGAGTGGGGTCATATTTCAGGGACCAATGCATGGTAGTAGTTGTTTCATGGATCACAAACACAGAACTCAGTTCCTAAGGACGGCTTCAATGATAAAACCCACCATGTACTCCTACATGGCCTCTCACCGCTACCTTTACCAAATCGTATTCACACACTTAGCTCACACACATTAGGACATGTTCACAACGTTCTGATTCATGCCCGATGAATCAGACCTGACTCAACTCTAAGCAGTAGCAGGCACGACAAACAAGCATGAATGAGTAGGCAGATCAGAGCTCAAACAACTCCTACTCATGCTAGTGGGTTTCATCTAATTATTGTGGCAATGACAGGTCATGCAGAGGATAAGGGGTTCAACTACCGCGGCAAGTAACAGATGTATCGTTGTTGTCCTAATGCAGTAAAATAGAGCAGGAGCGAGAGAGTGGGATTGTATCGGAATGAACAAGGGGGTTTTGCTTGCCTGGCACTTCTGAAGATAATATAGTTCTTCATCGGTGTTATCAAACTCATCATCGGAACGTCGTCTACTGAGGGGGGACAAATACCGGCAAACAAGGAAGAACACAATCAATGCAATGCATAATATGATGCATGAATGTGACATGGCAATATGCTGTGGTTTGAGCTAATGCAACTAGCAGCAAGTTAAATGGAGTTGGTTTGAATCCAGGATTCAAATTCAAACTCCATATGTATATATTCAAATGCCATTTATATGATTTGTCCTAAACAGTAGCTATAAGTTGTTCTAACATGCATGAAAATGGTACAGATGGATAGGTTGGATTTTTCTGATCATTTTTCATATATAATTTATTTCATTTGGAGTTATAGATTAATTTCTATGAATTTTAGAAGTTTTAGCTATTTTCTGGAATTTCCTGAATAAGAATAAATCAAGAAAAAGATTTATTGCATCAACACTATGCCAGCATGATGTCAGCGAGTCAACTGCGTTGACTCGGGTCAAACCTGACCTATGGGTCCCGCGTGTGAGTGTAACAGCGTCAACAGCAGAGGTTGACCAGTGGGGCCAGGTCAACGGTGAGGTGGCAAGGTCAAACTGACCTATGGGGCCACGGGCATTAGCTTAATTTTAATAGGGAATAACCTTGTGGTTAAATAAGGGGTGGGGCCCGTCTGTCAATGACCCTGGGGTTAACTAACCGGTGGTTAGCGCTAATTAAGCCCGGGCCATGTCATCAACTCCGGCGACTAATCGCCGGCGTAAATAGGGCACGACGAGGTCGCTCGTCCGACCAGCTCCGGCGACGGGAGGTCGCGTGGCTGGGCTCTACAGACGCGGCGCGGCGAGGTGCATCGTTTGGTAGCAACGGGAGGTGTTGGGGTGGTCGGAAACTGCAACGGCGGCGAGCGAGGCGGCGGCCGGAGCTCGGGTCCGTGCAAGCGTGGCGCTAGAGCAAGCAGGCGAGCGCGTAGAAGGCTAGGCGGCCTCCTGAAGGCACCAGGAGCGCGAAGGTGTGCTCGTACATGGCAAAAGTGAGCTAAGACAACGACGACGACATGGCAGGCGGCGGCGAAGCTTCTGCCATGGCGGCAGCGCTAGCTAGAGGACGAGCAGAGCAATGTGGTCAGGGGGAGGAGAAAGAGGAGCTCATAGCGATGCGGCAGGGTAGGTCAGCGGCCTTCGGGACGCTCTGGATGAGGCGAATCGACGGACTCGATCTCCGGGCACCGGAGGTGAAGACGACGACGCTCCTGTCTCTTCTGGTCACGTGCGTCGGGTGTGATGCTCCACGGGGTCGTGGCGAAGCTCGGGGACGCAGAGAGGGGGCGAGGGATGGCTGTGGCCCTGGTGGAGCTCATCGGTGGCGGCGGCGTGGTTCGGTGAGGTGGGCAACAGCGAGGGAGAGAGCCAGGGGAGGGCGAAGAGCTCCAGGGAGAGAGGGGAGAGGTGTAGGGGATCATGGCCGTCTCCGTGGCGCAGTCGGGATGGGGGAGGAAGCAGGAGGTGGAAGCAGGAGGTGGCGTTCGGTGCGTGCGCGGGCGACACGCCTCTGCCAGTAGGTAGAGGTAGACGACAAGGGGGAGGAGGTGGGCTGAGCCAGTGGGCTGGGCCGCCAGGTGGGCTGCGCCTGGTGAGTTTCCTTCCTCTCTTTCCTTTCTCTTTTGTTTTTGTTTTTCTAATACTTCAAATTTGTTTTGAACTTGGCTTTCAAACCAAGCCAATATTAATGCTTCTAAAAATTTATTGTAGGAGCTAAATGGATTATTCCAAGGACCCACAAAATATTTTCAGAATTATTGGAGCTATAATTTGATTTACATAAATTATAACCCCAACTCAAGTACAATATGATTTAAATTCAAATGACCAAAATAATTCCTTAAAATGTTCATAAATTTTGGTTGGGCTCAAAACCTCTGCCAAAATATAACCAACATTATTTAAGGCCATTTGGAAACATTGAATGCATTTTCAGGGGTTTTGCCCTTTACTTAAAATTTCTGAGGCTTGGAAAATTCCCTCAATTCAAATTCCTTGAATTTAAACATGATGCAACACCAGATGCTAGCACTTGGCATTATCAGAACTAGGGATGTGACAACTCAACCCCACTAGACAAGAATGTCGTCCCGAGATTTAAGACGTGAGGTAAGAAGACGAACACTAAGTATCGCAAACTTTATGATCCAACTATCTTCTTGAAGTTGTTGATTTATGTTCCAATTGATCTTGATGTCTTGCTTTCGAGATCTTCATCCAACATGACAATGACCGAAGGAAACTCTACGGAATCGATCTTCTCGGGGATTGAGCACTCAAGATCAACTCTTGAAGTGAGACGTAAGGACATCTCTTAAGTGGCAAAAGGAGTTACTTTTGATACATGGATCATCGAAACTCTCTAAACTAGCCTAAGGCAATTCACCAACAACCGTTTGGCGGAGTGTGAAGGAATGGCATCCACAGACTGGAATGGATGATGTGGATTACCTTGTTGAAGACAATGCAAGGAATGATTTTGCTTATCATCGGAAATGGATGGAACCCATGGTAGGACCACTTTAAAGATGATCATGATCAGTAATTACTGAGAAGGGTAGTCCATGGTAGAATGGCATGATGGCGGGTGCAAGCTGGAAGCAACATGCAATGCTGGGAATGATTCTAGTAACTGGGGAAAAAACTCAACAGTAGAGAGTGATTCCACTGTTGGAATGGTTATAGCATAACCGAAGAAAACTAGGAGCAATCCTAGTTGGTACCAGTGATAATACCTAGTGCTTGTGCATGCTCTCAAGAACTTGAGCATTTCCATATTCATCAAAGTTTTACCAACATCCGTGTCAAGGATCCTGGCGAAGCAACATACTACCATGATGAATACTGGTGGAGGATGGAGATGCAAAAAAAGATAACACTTTCTCAGATTTCACCTTAGCGAGGCCAAGGGAACATAATCTGGATGATCGACCAAGATACATTTAGCACTCCGCTTCTAATGTTCTCCTTGACGTGCTAGCGTAATCCATTCATAGATATGGTTTGATATCTAGAAAATCAAGTAAAGGTCGGACTTCGGGAACACAAAAATCCATAAGGAACAACTAGGGAGTAAATCCTACAAAATCCTTATGGGGTGGTGGCCAACTTACTCAATCAAGGTACTACAATAATATGTCTTCCGGCTGGGTGTGTTGGCCACGACATCCACTTTAACGGGTTACAGAGGGACCAATATTATAATTCTTGGGAAACATTCCAACCATTATATCTGCCTAAGATTCAGATCTGATTGGTGCCAGAATATTCCAGACTCATCAAGTCTAGAAGGGAAAATGAAAGTTTGCAACACAAATCAACGAGATGACGTTGCGAGATTCTCGGGAATAAACTACGGTAGTAAGCTCCAAAACATGAGCGGGTTCTGCTACAAACGTGTGAGCACGCTGTCTCAGACAAGCATGACCACGTAGTAGTCTTATATTAAAACACTAACGAGTTCATGTGGGAACCATCAACGAGGATACCGAAGTCCTAGCATAAGTCATGATTCTTAAGAAGGAACTTCTTCTCCTTGAACAAATCAATCAGTGGCTTGGTGTGCTAGGGATACGTATAGAATGAAGATGATCAGTCTATCAGACCATAGAACACTTCGCACATGCATAAATGGCTTGGGATGATTCCAGAGGGAGTAAAAACTTGCTTTGTCGAAATCATGGCGGCAACTTGCATCAAGTGCACATGAGTTAGAGGAAGTCACTTCTTTCATCCGAACATATGCTTCATGAACGGATCACGAAAGCATTGTTCACAAAGTTTCCAACACTAGCTGGATGTTCAACACGAATCATGGGAAGGTAAAAATGTTGATGATGGGCTCAACAACAATTCATCCAGGTTTCCATATAGGTGGAATACCACAATTATGTGAACAAGGTGATAGCATTGGTCAGACCTGAAAGATATAATGGTGTATGCTCGAGGAAACAACCACGAGTAAGACAACATTACGAATATCGTTAGTTCTGATTTGATTTGATGATAGCCCATATACCCAAATCAAGGATTGGATAAGATAATAGATCTAACAATTGACCACGAGGATCAATCAATGGAGATATCATCTTTCTTCAACACACACGCACAAGGATATCCCTTGGAATGAACTAAGTCAGACAAGCTTTATCTTCCAACTCCCCAAGTTGTTCTTTAGCTTAACCAACTAGCTCAGGTATCCAACACAGATTCTTGGAGAAAGGGTGGTTTACAAGGAAACCAACTTGATCATGAACTCAACATAGCGGTCAGGTGATGACCTGGTGATACTTATGAGAAGATATTCAGAAAATCAGAACCACCAATACGTTACTAAGCTCGGGAACAATCTTGCTTTTCAGGGCAAGATGATATGATCAAAGAGCGAGGGACTGACACAATCCTAACTCATTGACCGAAGAGTGCACCAGGAGATAAGGACTAGGTAGCACGACTGATCTTAGATTCATGATTCAATTATCAACATGCTAAGAATGAGGTTATTGTCCATTTAACTACCAAGCAACGGAGTTGCTAGGAGTATAGATTTCACACATCATGATTCACTCGTCGGTACTCTGGTTGCGAGAACACGGAACCGAGGAATGAACAATGATGGCAAGAAGTATCACTACGTCAAGAATCCATAAGAGAAGGTGCAATCCTCATGACATTCTTGACATAAAGTGGGTAATACTTCAGGGTAGAACAGAACAAAAGCTGGGTTGGCATTTTGATCTGCGAGGTACAACTACTTTGACCCGATCCTGGATATGGATGAGGTACTGGAGTTTGTTTCTCCTAGTCATTCCGATTAGAATGGCTTGACGGACCACGGGAGTAATGGCATCGATAAACACGACTGCACAACTACTCCTTACTATCAATTGATAGACGAGGGCCAGAAAACAACTGAGGAGGGACAACTCAAGGAACGTATAACTTTCTGAGTTGTGGATGCATAGGTTAGTATGTCGAGTCAAGTTCAACAGGTTTCTTCCGGATAACCAATGTAGAGAAGGTAAAACTGGCAGAGTCACATCATAGAATCGAGAACTCGTCAAGAGCACTCTGGTTGTGATCTTTCGGTTCAAAAGAACTTCTGCCATGAGTAGTTCATGGTATTTGGAGGAATGATGTACCACGAACCTCAAGGACTATCGCAAAGGTTGCTAATATCCTGAAGGAACTAGCAAACACTATCAACACGAGGTAAGTAAGGTGAATCTCGGGTTCAGGAACCCAGAAGTAGAATACCTACTACTAAGTGGCATCACGGGATGCTTTCGAGAATAATGGCCAGAATCACCACACTAGGATTACAAAACATGGCTAGATTACTAGGTGATTAACTAAGACACCTAGGGTCATAATAATAGCTCCAACATATATGTCGAGGCAACAGAGTACCTCAACTCACCGATTAGTGTGGTTAATCTGGCACAAAGAAACTTTGAAACTGTAGGAAGGGATTTGCAAATGCATCAGATTATTTAGAAACCTGGGATGACTTGGACAGCATAACGGTTGTAAATGCTCAAGATGATTTGAGACATCCTACAAAATGGTGGCATAACCACTCGATCATCATAGTATCAGGAATCTGAGGCTAGCTATGAATACACAGAAGTAGTAGGAACTAAACAGAGGCTTAAATCCAACAATCCTATAAGTCTACGGATTAGTAACACGTGATCCTAATAGAAAGAAGAGGAAGCCTAGTTTCTTAACCCCGTAGGAAAGATAGGATGACTCAGATCAGAAGGACATAAGGTAAAGGAGTAAAAAGAGCCTTATGTTCCCATCCACAATCAATTTCCTTATATAACTAAAGCATCTCTAGAGTCAACTTTGACCAGTTTGGCTTGGTAATCCTACTGGCAGTCAGGCTCTGATACCAAAGCTGTCAGGACCCCGACTCAATGCCACATCGATCTAGCATGTAACACCTCATATCACTTTGCGGCCTCACGCACGGTATCCCCACGGGTGACGCTTTACCAGGCCAGGGATCGTTTGCACCTTTTGGCACACGTATATGATAGTGTCGCTAGCATCCATATGACAAGGAGCCCGGGCTGACATGACTAGTCGTGAACCCAAAGTGGCACTAACTTGCAGGGACAGGCATACATGACCCAGCAACGAACGTGTCGGTCATCAGCGAGTGAATGCGGGCTGTAGCAGCTGGGCTAGCAGGACTCCGGTAAACTGGGCTGTAGCGGGCTAACAGGATCCGGTAGACACCGCGTGATATTTCCCCGAAGGGACAGACACAGAAACGAAGAAGGACACATGCCGGCCAGCCTAAGTGTTCCGGGGCAGTAGCAAGCTACCAAGGCTCAGTGGAAGCACTAGGAGACATTTCCCGGTAAGAGAGGCTACCAAGGAAAAACAACTAGATAGTCAGATCCCACACATACCAAGCATTTCAATAACATACACACAATATGCTCGATATGCGCAAATATAGCATGGCATCACAACGTGACTCTACAACTCAAGTATTTTATTCAATAGGATACGAGGAGCAAGATATTACAAACATGGGTCTCGTGACCCAACATTCAGAGCATACAAGTCAAAGCACAAGCGGAAGCTTAACATGTCTGGGTACACACATCTATAAATGAAAAAGGCTGAAAAGCGTGACTATCTACCAGATCCTGCCAAGGGCACAAGATTGTAGCTGAGGTAACAACATAAATGTCGAAGTCCACGCGGAACTACTAGTGAGACTGAAGTCTCTCTGCAAAAAATATAAAATAGGCAAACGTGAGTACAAATGTACCCAGCAAGACTTACATCAGAACTAACTACATATGCATCATTATCAACAAAGGGATGGTGGGGTTTAACTGCAGCAAGCCAGCTTTGACTCGGTAGCTATCTTGAACTACGACTTCAAGTAACTCTTTTGAGGTGGCGCACACGAGTCCGCATATTCACATATCAATACACCACTATGGATCCGCTCCCGTCTCCCTACGAGAACGCCTTCCATAGCACCCATGCTTATCTTGCATATTTTAGAGTATCCATTTTCACTTGTCTATGAACTGTATAGGTGATAACCCACAAGTGTAGGGGATCGCAACAGCTTTCAAGGGTAGAGTATTCAACCCAAATTTATTGATTCGACACAAGGGGAGCCAAAGAATATTCTTAAGTATTAGCAGTTGAGTTGTCAATTCAACCACACCTGGATAACTTAGTATCTGCAGCAAAGTATTTAGTAGCAAAGTAGTATGATAGTAATGGTAACAGTGGCAAAAGTAAAGCTAGCGGTTTTGTAGTAGTTGTAACAGTAGCAACAGAAAAGTAAATAAGCGAAGCACAATATGTGAAAAGCTCGTAGGCATTGGATCAGTGATGGATAATTATGTCGGATGCGATTCCTCATGTAATAGCTATAACATAGAGTGACACAGAACTAGCTCCAGTTCATCAATGTAATGTAGGCATATATTTCGAATATAGTCGTACGTGCTTATGGAAAAGAACTTGCATGACATCTTTTGTCCTACCCTCCGTGGCAGCAGGGTCCTACTGGGAACTGAGGGATATTAAGGCCTCCTTTTAATAGAGAACCGGAACAAAGCATTACCACATAGTGAATACATGAACTCCTCAAACTATGGTCATCACCGAGAAGTATCCCGATTATTTTCACTTCGGGGTTGTCGGATCATAACACATAATAGGTGACTATAGACTTGCAAGATAGGATCAAGAACTCACATATATTCATGAAAACATAATAGGTTCAGGTCTGAAATCATGGCACTCGGGTCCTAGTGACAAGCATTAAGCATAGCAAAGTCATAGCAACATCAATCTCAGAACATAGTGGATACTAGGGATCAAACCCTAACAAAACTAACTTGTTACATGGTAAATCTCATCCAACCCATCACCGTCCAGCAAGCCTACGATGGAATTACTCACGCACGGTGGTGAGCATCATGAAATTGGTGATGGAGGATGGTTGATGATGACGACGGCGACGAATCCCCCTCTTCGGAGCCTCGAACGGACTCCAGATCAGCCCTCCCGAGAGAGATTAGGGCTTGCCGGCGGCTCCGTATCGTAAAACGCGATGAAACTGTCTCTCTGATTTTTTTCTCCATCAAACAGAATATATGGAGTTGGAGTTGAGGTCGGTGGAGCATTAAGGGGCCCACGAGACAGGGGGGCGCGCCCAGGGGGAGGGCGCGCCCCCCACCCTCGTGGACAGGGTGTTGGCCCCCTGGCCTTGATTCTTTCGCCAGTATTTTTTATATTTTCCAAAAGTTAACTCTGTGGATTTTCAGGTCATTCCGAGAACTTTTGTTTTCTACACAATAAACAACACCATGGCAGTTCTGCTGAAAGCAGCATCATTCCGGGTTAGTTTCATTCAAATCATGCAAGTTAGAGTCCAAAACAAGGGCAAAAGTGTTTGGAAAACTAGATACGTTGGAGACGTATCAACTCCCCCAAGCTTAAACCTTTGCTTGTCCTCAAGCAATTCAGTTGATAAACTGAAAGTGAAAAAGAAAAACTTTTACAAACTCTATTTGCTCTTGTTGTTGTAACCATGTAAAGCCAGCATTCAAGTTTTCAGCAAGGATTATGAACTAACCATTCTCACAATAACACTTAGGTCTCATGTTTACTCATATCAATGGCATAATCAACTAGCGAGCGATAATAATAAAACTCGGATGACAACACTTTCTCAAAACAATCATAATATGATATAACAAGATGGTATCTCGCTAGCCCTTTCTGAGACCACAAAACATAAATGCAGAGCACCTTTAAAGATCAGGACTTACTAGACATTGTAATTCATGGTAAAAGAGATCCAGTCAAGTCATACCCAATATAAACTAATAGTAATGAACGCAAATGACAGTGTGCTCTCCAGCGGGTGCTTTTTAATAAGAAGGATGATGGCTCAACATAAAAGTAAATAGATAGGCCCTTCACAGAGGGAAGTAGGGATTTGTAGAGGTGCCAGAGCTCGATTTTAAAATAGAGATGAATAACATTTTGAGCGGCATACTTTCACTGTCAACACAACAACTATGAGATGGCGATATGTTCCATACTACATGCATTATAGGCGGTTCCCAAACAAAATGGTAAAAGTTTATACTCCCCCACCACCAACAAGCATCAATCCATAGCTTGCTCGAAACAACGAGTGCCTCCAACTAACAACAGTCCTGGGAGAGTTTTGTTTAATTATTTTGATTTGCTTTGATCTTTTGGATCATGGGACTGGGCATCCCGGTTACCGGCCCTTTCTCGTGAATGAGGAGCAGTGTCCACTCCTCTTGAGAATAACACACCTAGCATGGAAGATACATGCAGCCCTAGTTGAAACATGAGCTGCTCGAGCATACAAAACATAATTTCATTTGAAGGTTTGGAGTTTGGCACATACAAATTTACTTGGAACGGCAGGTAGATACCGCATATAGGAAGGTACAGTGGACTCATATGGAACAACTTTGGGGTTTAAGGAGTTTGGATGCACAAGCAGTATTCCCGCTTAGTACAGGTGAAGGCTAGCAAAAGACTGGGAAGCGACCAACTGAGAGAGCGACAACAGTCATGAACATGCATTAAAATTAATTTACACCGAGTACAAGCATGAGTAGGATATAATCTACCATGAACATAAATACCGTGAAGGCTATGTTGATTTGTTTCAACTACATGCGTGAACATGTGCCAAGTCGAGTCACTCAATTCATTCAAAGGAGGATACCATCCCATCATACCACATCACAATCATTTTAATAGCATGTTGGCACGCAAGGTAAACCATTATAACTCATAGCTAATCAAGCATGGCACAAGCAACTATAATCTCTAAATGTCATTGCAAATATGTTTACTTCATAATAGGCTGAATCAGGAACGATGAATTTATCATATTTACAAAAACAAGAGAGGTCGAGTTCATACCAGCTTTTCTCATCTCAATCAGTCCATCATATATCGTCACTATGCCTTTCACTTGCACAACCGAACGATGTGTATAATAATAATAGTGCATGTGCATTGGACTAAGCTGGAATCTGCAAGCATTCAACTCAAGAGAGAAGAAAAATTAATATGGGCTCTAAGTTAAATAAACAATCATGCATATGAGAGCCACTAAACGTTTTCAATATGGTCTTCTACTCTCGACCCCCAAAGGAAAGAAAATAAAATAAAACTATTTACACGGGAAAGCTCCCAACAAGTAAGAAGAAGAACGAGAAATATTTTTGGGTTTTCAGATTAATTTCTACTACAAGCATGGAAATTAAACTAACTAAATTTTTTTGGTTTTTCTTAAGGTTTGTCAAACACACAAGAAGAGAGCTAGAAAAAGAAATTAAACTAGCATGGATAATACAATGAAAGAGTATGAGCACCGACAACTAGAATAGTGTGTGAACATGAATGTAAAGTCGGTGAGAAATACGTACTCCCCCAAGCTTAGGCTTTTGGCCTAAGTCGGTCTATTGCCACGGACCGCGGCTGATCTCCCCGGTGTACTGAGGGGTGTAATCAGGATACCAATGGCTGGCCATCTCCTCCGGATCCCACTGGTAAGATGATGAACGATAAGGATCTAGTGAAGGTTCCGGCTCAGGCTCTGGAGTGGATGCTTGGCCTCGATGAGCATACACCGCTTCCAGCGTGACAAGATAATTAACTACAGTCAAATCAAACAACAGAGGTGCAGGCAGGATAATAGTTTCATTGTGTTTCTTATTAAATCTCAAGTTATACAGGAGCATCCTATCATCATTATGAACAATAAACTCATGTGCTACCATGCTCTTGTAATCTAAAATGTAAGGAGGCAATATTTTTTCCTCTTTCTCATGGTGCCTAATAGGTATCTCAAAATGTTTGGCAAGGCGTGCTGCATAGATACCTCCAAAGATGGGGCCTTTTGTATGGTTCAGGCTTAGCCGTTTAGCAATAACGGCACCCATACTAAAACTGTTATCACCAAACAAGGCATGGAACAGAATAATAATATCAGGGACACTAAAGTTTCCACTGTTTCCACGACCAATTAAGCATCGACTAGCAAATAAGGCAAAGTAGCGTAAAACAGGAAAGTGAATGCTAGAGATTCTCGCATCGGAACCCTTCTTTGGATCCCCTACAGTAATGGTGTTAACAAAGCCATTCACATCTTTACAATGTGGTTCATCTAACTTGCCTTCAAAGGGTATTCTACATACCGCGCAAAAATTACGTAAAGACATTTCCTTGAATTCATCATATAAATGAAATGATACTGAAGGCAGTGATTTCTTAGGATAGTAATAAAATTTTTGCACGAAAGTATTGGTGAGTAAGAGATACTGATCGATCCGGTCGTGGAGGAAGTCGGTGAGGCCTGCATTTTCAATCAAAGAATACAATTTTTCATAAATCCCGGCTTCTCTCAAGAAATCATCACAGGGCCATTCACACGGCCGTACTTCCGCTACACGGGGAAGATTATACTTGGCCTTTTCCTTCTCTTTAGCTTGTTTTTCCTGTGAGCCTTGGCTAGAAGAGCCCCTCAAAAATCTCCTTAACATTTTCTGAAAATTTCTGAAATTTTAGTAACTTCAAAATAAAAGTGAATAAAACTAAACAAGATTGGTAGCAACTACTCCTACAAGTTCCTAGAGCCTATATCATGCATTAGAATTACTTGGTACCTCATAAATTTGACATGCAAGCTCAAGAACATGGTCACCTATGCGGCAAAAAATTGCAATGAATAAAGCACTAGAACAAAAACTAATTGGACCAGTGGAGGAGTCACATACCAAGCAACAATCTCCCAAAGCAGTTTTGTAAATGGAGCTTTGAGCAAGGAGATCGAAAATCGCAGCAAAATGAGCTAGAACTCGTGCTTGAGCTGGATGGGGATTGTTTTGGGAAGAAGATGGAGTGTGTGGGTGCAGGAATAAGTGGAGGGGGGTCACCGTGGGCCCACGAGATAGGGGGTGCGCCCAGGGGGTGTGGGCGTGCCCTCCACCCTCGTGGCCAGGTGCTTGCCCCCCCCTGCAGTGTTTTCAGTGCCTAAAATCCTAAAATAATCCATAAAAATAATACTAAATTTGCAGGGAATTTGGAGCACTTTTATTTTTGGGACATTTTTTTATTGCACGGATAATTCAAAAAACACTTAGATAATACTATTTTTGCTTTATTTATTCTAAATAACAGAAAGTAAAAAGAGGGTACAGAAGGTTGTGCTTTCTAACTTCATCCATCCCATGCTCATCTAAAGGACTCCACTAACAAGGTTGATCAAGTCTTGTTAACAAATACATTCCGAATCGCATGAAACCGAAGAATTTTCGAATAGCACTAGGTTACCTCAACGGGGATATGTACATCCCCAATAATAAGAATATCATATTTCTTCTTGGCAATAGGAAGAGGAAATTCAAAACCTCCAATAATAATCGATGGAATTTTTCCAATAGAATTGATACTGTGAACTTGAGGTTGTTTCCTCGGAAAGTGTACCGTATGCTCATTACCATTAACATGAAAAGTGGCATTGCCTTTGTTGCAATCAATAACGGCCCGTGCAGTATTCAAAAAGGGTCTACCAAGGATAATCGACATACTATCGTCCTCGGGAATATCAAGAATAACAAAGTCCGTTAAGATAGTAACATTTGCAACCACAACAGGCACATCCTCACAAATACCGACTGGTATAGCAGTTGATTTATCGGCCATTTGCAAAGATATTTCAGTAGGTGTCAACTTATTCAAATCAAGTCTACAATATAAAGAGAGAGGCATAACACTAACACCGGCCCCAAGATCACATAAAGTAGTTTTGATATAGTTTCTTTTAATGGAGCAAGGTATAGTTGGTACTCCTTGATCTCCTAGTTTCTTTGGTATTCCACCTTTAGAAGTATAATTAGCAAGCATGGTGGAAATTTTAGCTTCCGGTATCTTTCTTTTATTTGTAACAATATCTTTCATGTACTTAGCATAAGGATTTATTTTAAGCATATCAGTCAAACGCATACGCAAAAAGATAGGTCTAATCACTTCAGCAAAGCGCTCAAAATCCTCATCATCCTTTGTCTTGGATGGTTTAGGAGGAAAGGGCATGGGTTTCTGAACCCATGGTTCTCTTTCTTTGTCGTGCTTCCTAGCAATGAAATCTCTCTTATCATAACGTTGATTCTTTGATTGTGGGTTATCAAGATAAATAGCAGGTTCAACCTATACTTCATTGTTTTTGCTAGGTTGAGCATCAACATGAACATTATCATTAACATTATCACTAGGTTCATGTTCATCACATGATTGTGTTTCAGCATCAGAAATAGAAATATCATTGGGATTCTCAGGTGTGTCTACAACAGGTTCACTAGAAGCATGCAAAGTCCTATCGCTTTTCTTTTTCTTCTTCGTAGAAGAACTAGATGCCTCTAAATTATTTCTCTGAGAATCCTGCTCGATTCTCTTAGGGTGGCCTTCAGGATACAAAGGTTCCTAAGTCATTCTACCAGTTCTAATAGCCACTCTAACAGCAAAGTCATGTTTATTATTTAATTCATCGAGCAAATCACTTTGAGCTTTAAGTACTTGCTCAGCTTGAGTAGTAACCATAGAAGCATATTTGCTAATGAGTTTAAGTTCACCTTTAACTCTAGCCATATAATCACTCCAGCGTCCTATCTCGAAAGCATTATTCTTTAATTCTCTACCAACATAAGCATTAAAACTTTCTTGTCTAGCCATAAAGTCATCAAATTAATCTAAGCATGGGCTATGAAATTTAGTAGAGGGAATTTCAACTTTATCATAACTATAGAGAGAATTTACCTTTACTACCTGTGTCGGGTTATCAAGACAATATGGATCTTCAATAGGCGGTATATTAAGACCATGTATTTCTTCAATAGGTGGTAAATTCTTAACATCTTCAGCTTTAATACCTTTTTCTTTCATTGATTTCTTTGCCTCTTGCATATCTTCAGGACTGAGAAATAGAACACCTCTTTTCTTCGAAGTTGGTTTAGGAATAGGCTCAGGAGTTGGCTCAGGAATTGCCTCAGGAATTGGCTCAGGAAGAGTCCAATTATTTTCATTAGTCAATATATTATTCAATAGTAATTCAGCTTGGTCGACTGTTCTTTCCCTGAAAACACAACCAGCACAACTATCCAAGTAGTCCTTGGAAGCATCAGTTAGTCCATTATAAAAGATATCAAGTATTTCATTTTTCTTAAGAGGATGATCAGGCAAAGCATTAAGTAATCTGAGAAGCCTCCCCCAAGCTTGTGGGGGACTCTCTTCTTTGATTTTCACAAAATTATATATTTCCCGCAAGACGGCTTGTTTCTTATGAGCAGGGAAATATTTAGCAGAGAAGTAATAAATCATATCCTGGGGACTACGCACACATCCAGGATCAAGAGAATTAAACCAAGTCTTAGCATCACCCTTTAATGAGAACAAAAATATCTTAAGGATATAATAATAGTGAGACATCTCATCATTAGTAAACAGGGTGGCTATATCATTTAACTTGGTAAGATGTGCCACAACAGTTTCAGATTCAAGGCCATAAAAAGGATCAGATTCAACCAAAGTAATAATCTCAGGATCAACAGAGAATTCATAATCCTTATCGGTAACACAGATAGGTGAAGTAGCAAAAGCGGGGTCAGGTTTCATTCTAGCATTAAGAGATTGTTGCTTCCATTTAGCTAATAATTTCTTAAGATCATAGCTATCTTTGCAAGCAAAAATAGCTCTAGCAGCTTCTTCATTCATAACATAACCCTCAGGAACAACAGACAATTCATAACCAGGGTGAGAACTTTCATCATCACTATCATCAATAATAGCATCTTCAATAATTTCATTCTCTCTAACCCTAGCAAGTTGTTCATCAAGAAATTCACCTAATGGCTAAGTAGTATCACGCACAAGAAGTAGTTTCATCATAAGTATCATGCATAGCAGAAGTGGCATCATCAATAACATGCGACATATCAGAATTCATAGCAGTAGCAGGTTTAGGTGTCGCAAGCTTACTCAAAACAGAAGGAGAATCTAGTGCAGAGCTAGATGGCAGTTCCTTACCTCCCCTCGTAGTTGAGGGGAAAATCTTGGTTCTTTCCTCTTTCAAGTTCCTCATAGTGATCAACAGATATAAATCCCAAGTGACTCAAAGAATAGAGTTATGCTCCACGGTAATGGCGCCAGAAATTAGTCTTGATAACCCACAATTGTAGGGGATCGCAACAACTTTCGAAGGTAGAGTATTCAACCCAAATTTATTGATTCAACACAAGGGGAGCCAAATAATATTCTTAAGTATTAGTAGTTGAGTTGTCAATTCAACCACACCTAGATAACTTAGTATCTGCAGCAAAGTATTTAGTAGCAAAGTAGTATGATAGTAATGGTAACAGTGGCAAAAGTAAAGATAGCAGTTTTGTAGTAGTTGTAACAGTAACAACGGAAAAGTAAATAAGCGAAGCACAATATGTGAAAAGCTCGTAGGCATTGGATCAGTGATGGATAATTATGTCTGATGCGATTCCTCATGTAATAGCTATAAGATAGAGTGACACAGAACTAGCTCCAGTTCATCAATGTAATGTAGGCATGTATTCCGAGTATAGTCATACGTGCTTATGGAAAAAAACTTGCATAACATCTTTTGTCCTACCCTTCCGTGGCAGCGGGGTCCTAGCGGACACTAAGGGATATTAAGGCCTCCTTTTAATAAAGAACCGGAACAAAGCATTAGCACATAGTGAATACATGAACTCCTCAAACTATGGTCATCACCGAGAAGTATCCCGATTATTGTCACTTCAGGGTTGTCAGATCATAACACATAATAGGCGACTATAGACTTGCAAGATAGGATCAAGAACTCACATATATTCATGAAAAAATAATAGGTTCAGGTCTGAAATCATGGCACTCAGGCCCTAGTGACAAGCATTAAGCATAGCAGAGTCATAGCAACATCAATCTTAGAACACAGTGGATACTAGGGATCAAACCCTAACAAAACTAACTTGATTACATGGTAAATCTCATCCAACCCATCACCGTCCAGCAAGCCTACGATGGAATTACTCACGCATGGTGGTGAGCATCATGCAATTGGTGATGGAGGATGGTTGATGATGACGACGGCGACGAATCCCCCTCTCCGGAGCCCCGAACAGACTCCAGATCAGCCCTCCCGAGAGAGATTAGAGCTTGGCGGCGGCTCCGTATCGTAAAACACGATGAAACTTTCTCTCTGATTTTTTTCTCCGCGAAACGGAATATATGGAGTTGGAGTTGAGGTCGGTGGAGCATCAGGGGGCCCACGAGACAAGGGGGCGCTCCCAGGGGGGAGGGCGCGCCCCCCACCCTCGTGGACAGGGTGTGGGCCTCCTGGCCTTGATTCTTTCGCCAGTATTTTTTATATTTTCCAAAAGTTATCTCCGTGGATTTTTAGGTCATTCCGAGAACTTTTGTTTTCTGCACAATAAACAACACCATGGCAGTTCTGCTGAAAACAGCGTCAGTCCGGGTTAGTTTCATTCAAATCATGCAAGTTAGAGTCCAAAACAAGGGCAAAAGTGTTTACAAAAGTAGATACGTTGGAGACGTATCAATAGGCAGTCCAGAGGTCCTTTACCGTGGACGCAGCTATTCGAATAGATTATTTATAACCCTGCAGGGGTGTACTTCTTCATACATGTTTCCACCACTTAGCGTCTGCACACGACATGTGCTCGACAGACTTCAAGCGAAAGCCGACGTAGGTGTAGACCACGACCTACCTAAACACTCAAGTCTCTAGTCCATGTTTATCGCCTATTCAGGTTCCATCCGCAGGGAGTCCGGCCGAGGTTTCCACATACGGCCCCAAACGATGTGTACAGGGTTCCGCGACACCAAACGGGCTCTCGGCATACCCGGCCACGTGCCTACCGCATCACAGCCCAGCCCTCTGGTCGGCGCTGCGCACGGCCTCCAGCAACTACAAACACCAGAAACTACTTGCAACTCCTGGACAGAGGACTAGGGTGGTTAAGAAGTCGAGCGGGGTCATATTTCAGGGCCCAATGCATGGTAGTAGTTGTTTCATGGATCACAAACACAGAACTCAGTTCCTGAGGATGGCTTCAATGAGACAACCCACCATGTACTCCTACATGGCCTCTCACCGCTACCTTTACCAAATCGTATTCACACACTTAGCTCACACACATTAGGACATGTTCACAACATTCTGATTCATCCCGTATGAATCAGACCTGACTCAACTCTAAGCAGTAGCAGGCATGACAAACATGCATGAATGAGTAGGCACATCAGGGCTCAAACAACTCCTACTCATGCTAGTGGGTTTCATCTAATTACTGTGGCAATGACAGGTCATGCAGAGGATAAGGGGTTCAACTACCGCAGCAAGTAACAGATGTATCGTTGTTGTCCTAATGCAGTAAAAGAGAGCAGGAGCGAGAGAGTGGGATTGTATCGGAATGAACGTCGTCTACTGAGAGGGGACAAATACCGGCAAACAAGGAAGAACACAATCAATGCAATGCACAATATGATGCATGAATGTGACATGGCAATATGCTGTGGTTTGAGCTAATGCAACTAGCAGCAAGTTAAATGGAGTTGGTTTGAATCCAGGATTCAAATTCAAACTCCATATGTGGATATTCAAATGCCATTTATGTCCTAAACAGTAGCTATAAGTTGTTCTAACATGCATGAAAATGGTACAGCCGGATAGATTGGATTTTTCTGATCATTTTCATATATAATTTATTTCATTTGGAGTTACACATTAATTTCTATGAATTTTAGAAGTTTTAGCTATTTTCTAGAATTTCCTGAATAAGAATAAATCCAGAAAAAGATTTACTGCGTCAACACTATGCCAGCATGACATCAACGAGTCAACTGCGCTGACTCGGGTCAAACCTGACATGTGGGTCCTGCATGTCAGTGTAACAGCGTCAGCAGCAGAGGCTGACCAGTGAGGTCGGGTCAACGGTGAGGTGGCAAGGTCAAACTGACCTGTGGGGCCACGGGCATTAGCTTAATCTTAATAGGGAATAACCCTGTGGTTAAATAAGAGGGTGGGACCGTGTGTCAATGACCCTAGGGTTAACTAACCGGTGGTTAGTGCTAATTAAACCCGGGCCACGTCATCAACTCCGGCGACTAATCGCCGGCGTAAACAGGGCACGGCGAGGTCACTTGTCCGACCAGCTCCGGCGACGGGAGGTCGTGTGGCTGGGCTCTACGGACGCAGCGCCACGAGGCGCGTCGTTTGGTAGCAACGGGAGGTGCTGGGGTGGTCAGAAACTGCAACGGCGGTGAGTGAGGCGGCGGCCGGAGCTCGGCTCCGTGCGAGCGTGGCGCTAGAGCAAGCAGGCGAGCGCGTAGAAGGCTAGGCGGCCTCCTGGAGGCACCAGGAGCGCGAAGGCGTGCTCGTATGTGGCTAAAGTGAGCTAAGACAACGGCGGCGACATGGCAGGCGGCGGCGAAGCTTCTGCCATGGCGGCATCGCTAGCTAGAGGACGAGCAGAGCAACGTGCTTAGGGGGAGGAGAAAGAGGAGCTCACGGCGATGCGGCAGGGTAGGTCAGCGGCCTCGGGGACGCTCTGGACGAGGCGAATTGATGGAGTCGATCTCTAGGCACCGGAGGTGAAGACGATGACACTCCTATCGACTGGGGCCTCTTCTGGTCGCGTGCATCGGGTGTGATGCTCCACGGGGTCGTGGCGGAGCTCGGGGACACAGAGAGGGAGCGAGGGAGTGGTTGTGGCCATGGTGGAGCTCATCGGTGGCGGCAGCGTGGTTCGGTGAGGTGGGGAACAGCGAGGGAGAGAGCCAGGGGAGGGGGAAGAGCTCTAGGGAGAGAGGGGAGAGGTGCAGGGGGTCGTGGCCGTCTCCGTGGCGCGATCGGGACGGGGGAGAAAGCAGAAGGTGGAAGCAGGAGGTGGCGTCCGATGCGTGCGTGGGCGACATGCCTCTCCCAGTAGGCGGAGGTAGACGACGAGGGAGAGGAGGTTGGGTGAGCCAGCGGCTGGGCCACCAGGTGGGCTGCGCCAGGTGAGTTTCCTTCCTCTCTCTCCTTTCTCTTTTGTTTTTGTTTTTCTAATACTTTATATTTGTTTTGAACTTGGCTTTCAAACCAAGCCAATATTAATTCTTCTAAAAATTTATTGTAGGAGCTAAATGGATTATTCCAAGGACCCACAAAATATTTTCAGAATTATTGGAGCTATAATTTGATTTACAGAAATTATAACCCCAACTCAAGTACAATATGATTTAAATTCAAATGACCAAAATAATTCCTTAAAATGTTCATAAATTTTGGTTGGGCTCAAAACCTCTGCCAAATATAACCAACATTATTTAAGGCCATTTGGAAACATTGAATGCATTTTCAGGGGTTTTGCCCTTTACTTAAAATTTCTGAGGCTTGGAAAATTCCCTCAATTCAAATTCCTTGAATTTAAACATGATGCAACACCAGATGCTAGCACTTGGCATTATCAAAACTAGGGATGTGACAATCTCCTTTTCCACTTCCAATAACGATGCTATGGTGTAACACCTCAAGTGTGAACCTCAAGGGTGATTTCCTCTTACGTTCACCTTGATGTTTACATCAGGTGGGAATCCAATGAGGGTGATGCCTCGGGTTCCTTCTTGATGTGGTAGCCACATGGGTTGCCTTTACATTACTATTATTACTGATTAAAGTGGATAAAGACGGGTCGGCCCTGAGGGGTACCCGCACGAGCATATTTGCGAGTGATGTGGAGTCGGGTTGACCTGGAAGGTGCCTGTGAGATAACTACGTGGCGTAGCCGGGCATTCTTAGCCTCTGCCGCAAGTCCACGAGATGGGGCAATGGGGTCACACCGATCGTGAGTCTCTACTCGTTACTGCGCGCTCCTAATCCACTAACAGTTTGGATATTTGATCTGAGGGGCCTCTGGCCTGATAGCACTAACCACCACGCAGGAATAAGTATGGGCACTCTGCATCGTATGATTCTTCCGAAAGCTCACTGGTGTCACTGACTGAGTGGCGCACACTAGGTTGGACTGATTACGCCTTCTCTTGTATAAGGGAGGCTAGGTATGCTCACCGGCCGCGTTCGCAACGCGCGCGATTGCAAAGGACGATTGGCCCATGACCCCTTCGCATTTAGGATGTAGACCGGCGTGCTGGCCTCTTTGTTGAGCCTAGGTAGGACTACGGCGTGTTGATCGGCCAAGGCCGGTCATGACCTGATGGTGTGTCCAGCCGGAGTTGATCGAGCGTGATGGGTAAGTTGGTGCACCCCTGCAGGGAAGAAAACATCTATTGATAGCTTGTCCTATGGTACGGACACTCGGAGTTGTATCCCGATCGATACAACTAGAACTGGATACTAAATGCTGAGGCATGTAATGGATATATGTGGCTCCGAGATTGCTTTCCCGCAGGGAGTCGGGAAAGGATCTTTGGGCGTTATTTCTACAACATGTTTGTTAAATATAAACTGCTATTCTATACTCTTCTGATTGCTGCAAGATGCTTGGAGCTGCTTGAAGATGCTAGTCTTTGATAGGCTAGCTTTCCCCTTCTCTTTTGGCATTCTGCAGTTCAGTCCACAGATACTACCCATTTTGTTGATACCGATGCATATGTAGTGTAGATCCTTGCTTGCGAGTACTTTGGATGAGTAATCATGGTTGCTTTGCTCCCCTTTTTCCACCTCTTTCCATTCTTCTCGGATGCTGCAACCAGATGGTGGAGCCCAGGATCCAGATGCCACCGCCGATGACTGCTACTACACTGAGGGTGCCTACTACTACGTGGAGGCCGCCGATGACCAGGAGTAGTTAGGAGGCTCCAAGCAGGAGGCCTTGCCTTTTCGATCGATGTTGCTTTTGTGCTAGCCTTCTTAAGGCAAACTTGTTTAACTCATGTCTGTACTCAGATAATGTTGCTTCCGCTGACTTGTTTGTATTCGAGCCCTCAAGGCCCCTGGCTTGTAATATAAATCTTGTATTTCTTAATTTGTGTCTAGAGTTGTGTTATGATATCTTCTTGTGAGTCCATGATCTTGATCGTACACATTTACGTGTATGATTGGTGTACGATTGAATCGGGGGCGCCACACCATGTAGGGGTCTTGTATTCCTTGTAGTCTTCACTCTAGGAGGAATCCCACAAGGTGAGATACATGAGATAAGCTCTATGATTTGTGTTCTATTCTTAGCTATCCCTAGAATGGAGGAGGAGAAAGTTACATGGGTTGCGCCCAACACACTGCTCGCAGGTAGGGCCAGACATTTCAGGCAAGCTTCCGGGTAGGGTCCGGGTTTTCCAGTGAGTTTGCACTCGTCGGAGACGTCATGGCTGGAAGTTCCGGGCAGGGCCAGAAGTTCCGAGGTCGAGGCCGGAGGTTCAAGACGCTTGTCCTTGCTTCTTCTTATTTCTATTCCAAGCTTCCCTCGCGGATGGTGTAGGCGTACTCTTGAGCTCGGGCTCCTCCTCGATGAATGTGTAGCTTCGCTCACACATACGCATGCACACGAGAGAGGGGCCTACGAGTAACGAGAATCAACAGGTTGGGCCATCAACAAACAGAGGATACGGTGTGGGTTCCGTTTACTCGAGGGAAACAAAGAAATTAAATTCATGTGTGGGTTGAAGAAATGATAAATTAAATACACCAGTGAGAAGCTTTTGATGGCTCTCCCCTCCCTCCGCTCCCCTCTGGTGCCCCTGCCCCATCCACCTCCAATGCCACAACTCCGGCCGCCGTGGCCGCCATCCCCTCTCCCCAACCACCACACACACCTCATGCTCCGGTCACCTTCCATGAACCCATCTCATGGCATGACTCCCCCACCGCCAAGGCCTTGCGTGCGGCCCTTGGGGTTGGTGACGCCATGGGCGACGACTTCCAGGCACAGGTCTGGCGCTGTCTCTCCAAGCACATCAACCCGCGCCGCCACGAGCCTCCATGCTTTCTCTCCGTGCATGTCCATCATTCATCGCTCGACCTCGACGAAGAGCTGGTGGCCATCCTCATGCAAGCTTGCTTGGGTGGCAACGCTCCAGCTTTCCAGGTGAATTGCCTCCAGGATGAACTCTTTCGAATCACTATCTTTGACGCGCGTATCGTTCGTGCCCTCATCGCCAGGCCCATGCTCGTTGCCACAACTCACTCTATCCAGTTTCTTCCATTCCCACCGCCTCAACTCTCTCATCAGCCATCCATCCTCCACAAAACAATCCTGGACATCGGTGACCGCTTTGGCCACGCGGATGCGTTCTTGTGCTCTCAGCTCGGGTTCTCTCCCATGCCCGGCGTCGACTTTTCACGCAACATACTTGATCTGTTCTCCTCCAATGTTTTCACCTCCTCCCAAGCCTCTGCCTCGCCAGTCAAAATCATCTTCTTTGTTCACAAGGCAGACTTCATGGTCGACGAAACACTTGTGGCTACGCTACTCTCGTTTCGTTTTGGTGGACCTCCGTGTTACATCTCCATTGAGCGCCTTTCAAACGTGGCATTCGCGGCAGCGGTCTCTTCCCTCCATGTCGCGACACTTATGGCCGCCTGCTCTCCAATTGTTGCTCCTCGCATGTTCGCCGCCATCACCGTGGCGCCGCATGCGATGCCGGTCCCGCCTCCAAAGTCGGTGACCTCGCCGCTCTTGGCCCCGGCGGTGCCTCCCCGCCTCATTGTCGCTTCGCCCTCAAGCTCTCCCCCGTGCATGTCCTCCATGCATGTGGGGCCCGCCAGCGCAAACAGTCGTCTGCCACCTGGGCCTCCTGCGACTACCACAACACTCAGCCACCCGCGATCGCATGCAAAGGTATGACTGTTCCGACCTGGGATTTCATTCAATAAGCTGATTTTCTCTAAGTACTATTGCCTTGTCACCACGCCCACTACATGCCTAGCTCATAAACCAACCACACCCATATGTGTTGTTTTCTGCTCTAAGTTGGTTTACGCTAATGAAACTCTGATTAATAATGCTTTAGACCACCAATTCTCTTTTCAACGCGTCTTCCACGCGGCCACGCTCGCACCGAACTTGTTTTTAGTGCATGTATTCTCGGTTAAGGTAAGAAGTGAAGTCCTCCGTTGCGCGCCACTTGAGTTTTCAAATTTCAAACTCCAGCTCTTTGACTCGTTTGATCAAGCATCACAAACAGTGCGATCGGTACCCTTGCCAATTGTGTTTGAACTAGACTCCATTGACCCGTCCTCCCCCGTCCTGCCTATCCACCACACGTCCTTGCTTGGACCGCACCCGTCAACTAAAATAACCTCACAAGATCTCTCTCAACTGTCCCCGGGGATTCAACACAATGTTCCATGCGGGGATTCCCCTGCTGCTGCATCAGTTGACCACAATCCACTCGATGGCCATGGACACGTGCACCTCTCAACCAGCTCGGCCTCTCCCATCGCGTCTCTCTGCATCCTTCCATAAGAAAAGAAAACAAGACCGTGTAGATGACTGCGCCGAACCCCCCCCCCCCATCGGCCTACCCACACTCTCCATGTGCTACCTCTGGCTGCTCGGTCCCACGGGAGTCGCCACAGCCGCCCCCCGGTCGGCTGTTGGGGTTGCTCGATTTTCCAAACGCTCATGCTGACCCAAAATCTTACCCTACTGCTACTGACTCGCGGGACCCAACAACCCCCACCCGCTCATTCTCACCGCACGCCAAATCTAATGCATGCATGCACACGCATGCGCCCATCATCACGTCTACTCTACCACTTGTCTCCCCTACCTCCGTCAGCCTACACAACACCACGTCCCATCCGCTCCATCCCGAGATCGCCATTAACCAGTGCCATGCTCCTGCCGCTGCTGCCAGCCCTGCGAGCTCTTCGGTCTCCACGCCCGCTGCAGAACCCACGCTCCTACCGAGTGGTTTTGCTCAGCTCCCCACCTCGGGCCTCTGCATCCGCCCCTTCCCATCCATCGGCCTCTCCGGCCTATAAATCCTCCCCTCCCCGGATGGCCAGCCTCAAACACATCCACCACCATCACAGTCCCAAGAAAAAACTAGATGCTTTCGGTGTCTAGCCAGTGACCACACCATCTCCGACTGCCGCGACCCCGTCCGCTGCTCCCGTTGCTGGTGCTCCGGCCACCGGAGCTTCAGGTGCAAGGTTGTCCGCTTTCTTCCTTTCTTCCCTAATATGCCCCCCTCTCCGTGTATTAACCCAGCTTTTGTGCGTCCATCCTGCAGCACCATGGCGCACATGACGGGCACCCACACCACCTCCGGCTCGTTGGCCGAATCTAGGCTCTCGGATGGCGCTCCAATCTGGTTCGGCTCTCACTGCGTCCTCACCAACGACCTTCCTCCCTTCCGTCTCCCCCTCATCTTCGGGCCCCGCACCTCCTCCTCCTCGCCCCCAGCGTCGTCCTTCGCTCCGCCTCCGCCTCCCTCCCCCGCCACCGTCCCTCCATCATCTTCAAGCTGCTCTCCGCCGAAGCCCCACATCCCTCTCCTCGTCCCACCAAGCTGTCTCGTTCGCCAAGTCGACAACCTTTCCTATGTTCACCTAGCCACACCCATGCACAACCCCTTAAGATTCATACGACAGGCCATCGCCCACCACCGTAACAACCCTACGTTTGGTCTCACTTCCTCTGCACATGGCGCAGCGCGTCTCTCCTTTGCTAACGCAGAGGAGCGCCTCGCGGCCACTGGCCATGGCCCTATCCACCACGAGGGCAATACCCTCTTCTTTGAGCGCCCCGAGCACGCTAATAACAGATTCATGGCCATCTTCATTCACATGGCTGAGATCGAGGCATTCGACTATCCCGACGAGCTCTGGCACCCTGAGGGGGCAGAATACTTCTTCTCACATCTCGGAGACTTTGTGTCCGCAGACCAACACTGCTTCCAGGGTGACCATTCCAGCGTTCGGGCTCTCGTCATGGTTGCCCGTGACTTCATCCTTCCTCCCTGCCTGATGGTGCGCCTACCTGACAACGACATTGTCGTTGTCAAACTGGAGAGCCGCACTCTCTTCCATCATGGCTCGGACGCCTCGCCCTTCTCCTCGGAGGATGGCGACAAAACCTCCCTCTCCTCCCAGATATCCAACCCACGCTTGTCCCCCATCACCACTCGACAGATCCGAAACATAGCTACTGACATGTCCCCTTTCACATGCACGCCAGAGTCTTCCTCGGGCCCTACTCCAACACCTGCTACAACGACGCCCCTGGACGACATCCCTATCCTTGTTGTCATGGAGGATGGCATGCCTGTCGCCATGCTCGTCCATGCTCCATGGTCTCCTCCCATCTGCACCTCCACCCCCGCCCAACAGCTTGCCCGATCACGAGCCTACCATCCCTTGCTCGCATTGCCAGCTCCCCCCTCTCCAGCTTGCCTACCGCCTCCACTGTCCCCTCCCCTCTTCCCTCCTGCCCATCCAGCGCCTCCCCTGTCGGTGGTTCAAGCCGACCCGCCTCTTGATCTGCCTCCTGAGCCTACGCATGAGTGCCTGGCCAGGCGTATCAGCAGGCAGGCCAAGATGGCGGCCGACTCCGGTGTCAAGGCTAGACGAAGTGCTCGTCTGGCAGAAATCGAGCCGCCAAACTACTCCTCCATGACTGCAAAGGCTATGTGCTCCAAGGCGAAAAAGCTCGACCTCTCATCTGCATCGAAGGATGTCTCAGACGCCCTGGTCCATGCTCGTCTCTGTGATGAGGTTGGGTTCATCGATGACTCGGCCCGCGGTCCTGCCTCGCCGGAGGATCTCGCAGCTATTGCTGCTGCCTGCGGCGCTCCGCCTGAGATGGCGGCTGACATTGCATCGGGCTCCGGTGGCCTGGGATCGCCATGATGTGTTTTCCAATCCTCAACGGCCACTCACGTGGCGGCCCTCGTTGGTCATGTATCTGGTGCGTCGCACCCTACCGTAGTTGCTCTGTTAAGGTCAAGTTAGCTGTAATGGTGCTCATGCCTACTTCTGTCAGTTTGTCCCACTGTATCCCAACCCTGGATGGTTGTTTGTTGGGTCGCTACCACTACATAAGGTGCTGGTTTAAGTTTCCATTATGAAGAACGAATCCTACTCTATCGTGTCTTGGAATGTTCGTGGATTAGGTGAAAATGGCAAATGTGCCAATGTGTTCTCTGAAATCAACCAGTTGCGCCCATCAATCGCTTTGCTCCAAGAAACTAAGTTACACAAACCGGACACCATCAAACTGCGCTCTATCTTGCCACATTTCCTTGACTCAAACAACCACCTCGACGCAATCGGATCTGCGGGAAGAATTCTTTCGGCCACTAACTCACGATGCTTTACGCTTCTTAACTGTCAACATAGGCGTTTTACCTCCACCCTAACTCTCTCATGCCTTGCCTCGCAATACAATATCTTTATCACAAACGTCTATGCCCCTCGATAAGGGACCTAAAATATGAATTCCTCGACAAACTTAAACAACTCGAACCACCACCTAAATCTCCTTGGCTCCTCATCGGAGATTTCAACCTAATCCGCTTCCCTAATGAAAGGAACAACAACAATTTTTGCCGATCTGAGGCCGATGCCTTCAATGACACCATTGATCAACTCGCACTCCTCGAGCTCCCTCTTCTGGACCGCCAATTTACTTGGTCAAATAAAAGGACGTCACCTACGCTAATATGGCTAGATAGAGTTCTTATAAACCTGTCTTGGGATGCGCTCTTCCCCAACTCGCACCTCACCTCTCTTACTCGATTTGCCTCCGATCACGTACCGCTCCTGGTTATTATCTCCACAACTATTCCTTCCTCCCGCCTTTTTCGGTTTGAACGTTACTGAACTTCCTTCCAGGCCTGCAAAAACATCATGCGCAACATCTGGCGGCCCAACGTTCAAAACCATAATGGGCTTCTCGCGGGCTCCGCCACTTCTCTCGCTCAAAATATTAAAAAAACGCTCGGCCTTAAAATCCTGGGC
Organism: Triticum aestivum; assembly: GCF_018294505.1. Lineage (NCBI taxonomy): Eukaryota > Viridiplantae > Streptophyta > Magnoliopsida > Poales > Poaceae > Triticum > Triticum aestivum. The sequence goes on from NC_057813.1 coordinate 301,318,010, forward strand.
TAAATCCCTTCAGCCCATCTACCAACGGGAAGCAAATTGCAAACTTGCAATTCAGGCTCTCGACCTAAACGAGGAATTTGCACCTCTCTCCCCGCTTGAACAGAAGCTTAGACTTACAATTTCAAACCTGCTACAATGTGCTATCAAACAAAACATCTCCTTTTGGAAACAGAGGGGTAAGATCAGGGGAGCCGTCGACGGCAATGAAAACACTCGGTTCTTCCGCGCCACTGCCACTCACGATCACGCTCAAATAAAATCCCAATGCTTATACACAACAATTCTGAAATTTTCTTGCACGAGCAAAAAGCTGACATCTTAAAATCTTATTTCCAACAACTCATCGGGACCACCAAAACTGCTACCTGGAACTTCAGTTTGCTCCAGCTTTACCCCTCACCTCTACCTCAGCTTCGTGATCTTGCACACCCGTTCTCCCACGACGAAATTCATCAAGCCTTTCTAACCATGAACACAAACGCCAGCCCTAGCCCGGACGGATTTGGACCTGTCTTCTTTCGAAAATTCTGGAATGAAATCAAACACTCCATCTTCCCATTCTTTTCTGCCTTCCATGATCAAAAAGCTTTGCTCGATCGCTTCAATCGTGCCTTCATGGTTCTCCTCCCCAAAACCCAGGCCCCAACCTCTCCCGATGCTTTTCAACCAATCTCACTACAAAACTGCAGTCCAAAAGTTGTGGCCAAGGTTCTCACAAACGGAGTAAAACCCCTTATCCCGCTTCTCATTCACTATGACCAGGGCTTCCTACACGGACGCAACAGTGCCGAAAATTTCATTTATGCTGCTGACATCCTCAGCGCTTACCACACAAGAAAAGCCCCGACCATGGTCTTCAAGCTTGATTTCAGGAAAGCTTTTGACTCCATTTGCTGGTCCTCCCTCTTTGCAATCTTATAAGCAAGGGGCTTCCCTCCCATCTTCTGGTCATGGGTCCAAAACATCCTTCACACTGGCAAAACAACTATTCTCCTGAATGGCAATCCGGGGTCATGGATCCAATGTAGATGTGGCCTCCGGCAAGGTGATCCTTTCTCGCCATACTTGTTCATCATCGTTGCACACGTTCTTCAAAGATTGATCGCCAAGGCTTTCCAAACGAACGAATTATGCCACCCGCTCCGAACGAACGAACCCCAGTGACACTTCAATTTGCCGATGATACTCTAATAATTGCCGCTGCTAGCGAGGCCGCAACCACAACCCTCAAAAACACACTACATGATTTCGCCCTTGCAACTGGGTTAGTCATCAACTTCCAAAAAACTGCACTTCTCACCATTGCCACGGATATCTCCACTCAAAACAACATCGTTGCAGCCATTGGATGTAATTTATCCTCCTTCCCGTTAATCTACCTAGGTCTCCCTCTCTCCCCTACCAAACTGCCCCTCTCAGCTTTCGACCCGATCATCGACAGCTTTCAAAAATTCCCCTTCGGTTAGGTAGCGCGGCTGCTCTCCCGTGGAGCAAGACTAACTTTGCTGACTGCGGTCCTAGACTCATTAACCGTTTATTTCATGTCTGTTTTTCGCCTCCCTAAGTCGATCCTAGTCAAACTCGACGCCATTCGGAGGGCGTTCTTCTGGTCCAACGAGGAAACTTGCACGGGTGCAAGCTGTTTGGTTGCGTGAAAAAACGTTTGCAAACCTAAAGATCTCAATGGTCTAGGCATTAAAAATCTAGAAATTCAAAACCGCTGCCTGCTTATGAAATTCTCCTTCAAAATTTTGCAACACTCAAACATCCCTTGGACGCAGTGGAATCACCACCAATATCCACTTGGCATCGCAGCAAAAACATCCAGGCCCTCTTTCCTTTGGAAAATAATTAACAAAAACCTACCCCTTCTAATTGAGCACTCCTTTGTGATCACCTACAATGGCCTCTCCACCTTTTTTGGCTAGATAAATGGATTTTAGAGTCGCCTCTCAACTAAGTTTTCCTACACCTATACTCACACTCCATTGATGACAAGGTTTTAGTGGCTACCGTTTGGCAAACCAGCTTATTAGCAAACCTTCGAAACCGTTTGTCTAATGCTGCTGCTCGTGAGTTGGATTATGTGATGTCTCTGTTGCAGGATTTCCAACAGGTTGACCGACCCGATGAGCGGTCCCTCACACATGGGCTTTCATTCTCTGCCAAGAACGCCTACTCCTCCATTGTTGTTGATGATTCCTTCGATCCACACCATGACTTTATCTAGGCTTCCAAGGTTCCGATCAAAGTCAAGATCATCGCATGGCTTCTCCTCCGCGACCGGCTCAGCAGCATGCCCACGTTGTCAAGACCCGTATGAGGATGCTCTCCACCTCATCTCCAACTGCTCTTATGCGACACAAGTTTGGTCTCGCTTGGGACTGCCTGCCCCGACCTCCCTCACTGCTCTCCACCAACACCCACCGATTCAGGGCCTCAACCCCAACATCTGGCCATCGGTGGCCTTGACAGTTTCCTGAAAGCTATGGGACTCGAGAAACGCTCTCGTGTTCAGAAACGAAGACCACTCTCTCAGAACTACGCTAAGAAATATTGTAGCAGATTTCTCTCTCTGGGTTTTCCGTTTCAAAAAGACCGAAGACAATATCTCTGCTAGACATTGGCTACACTTTCTCTCCTCTGCAACCCCTTCTAGCTGAATTTGTAACCGTACTGCTGGTGTAATTCTCGACATCTCATTTGAGTGGTAATATATTCAGGTGGGGAAGCTCTCCCCCCGTGACCGTTCAAAAAAAATCCGCCAGTGAACATGTATGTGCCAATGAGATATTTCATGGGGATCTAGACAGAGTAAAAGCATCTGCACGAATTGTTTCAAAGTGGAAAAAACTAGCAGACAGGAAAAGCATACATGAGGGTACGTACATAATAATCAAAGAGGTGTGTGCACTAACATCTTGGCCTCATGGAGGCGAGCTAGGAGTATATACATAATCCGATTCAACAGCCGCTTCGAAGACCCGTCCATTGTCGTTTGTGGTCAGGGCTATCTCACCCGAGCACAACATGGTTGCCACGCAGCTCCCTTGCGACTCAGTAAATCCTTCCAATGTCCAAACAGGCTGCCAATTTATCTTCAAAATTAATTCTTCCAAAATCAATTATTAATCCAATTTTTGTTTTTGTTTTTGAGAAAAACAAGTCTAGATCTCAGTGTCAGCCTGCCTGTCGGCTACCAAATTTGTCTTTAAAGTTAATTCGTCCGGAGTTTAAGTGTTGGATTATTAGTTTGATTTAAAAAAAACGAGAAAAATAAGTCTAGATCATGGAGTCGCCTACCTGCCGTCGCCGGGTGCCACTGTTCAAATGTTGTCATAACGCGATGATGAACGTTTTGATGGAGATGCTAATTTTCTTTCCCGTTACAACGAACGAGCATATGTGCTAGTGAATATATAAAGAAATGATCATCATCACATGATTGCCTCTTGGGAATATTTGCAATAGGGGCGTCGGTGGTAGCAAGGGTGGGTGTGGGCAATGCACCTGTTGTAGGGAGGGTGGTCGGGGCACCGGTTAGATTAGGGTGGGTGGGCTCTGGTGCTCTGGTCTTGTGGGGGTCTTAGCATGACAACTTCCTAATTGTCTACTACCATAAGGTCAGATAGTCAATGATCTACCTTTGTAGCTAAGCTTGCTCTCCTGATGATGTGTTTGATCTATGGGGAAGATGGATAGATACTACAAGATGAATGCTTTGATGCCATAGCGGGCTTGCCTCTTCCCGACAAGGTGCAAGGAGTTTCGCTAAAGCCTTGAAAAGGACCAAGGGGTTGAGGGGTTGGAACTCATTTGGTTCGCCACTATTAGAGTAGGTTAGGGCATCTCCAAAGCGAACCCTCAAACCTCCCTATACGCCCGGACAGCAGTGTCCGGACCACTTTTTTCATGCAATGGGAACTCTTATATATCCGCTTAGCAGTCCGGACATACTAACTCCGGTATCCTACCAACAAACATGAGGGCTTTGCCAGAGTCCGGACATCCACTTGACCAACCAAAAGTAACCATGTTGTCCTCCCCTATTTTCTCTCTCTTCACATGCATTGTCCCCCTCTCCTTTCTCTCCTTCCAATGGGATTAATTTGAAAATAGCATTGGATGACCGACTCCTGCATGTCCGTGGATTACGTCCTAACATAAAAATGAACATTTAGGGTGTCCATTTGCGGGTGAGCATTGGAGATGCGCTTAGTTGGCATTGATGTATCTATGCCTTGTGGTTATGAAACTATGCTTGTAGGAGTGAACTGTGTTGCCTTTATGCTTGTTTAGACTTCAGTTTCGAGTCAACTATTTATGCGTTTGTCTTCTGAATATGGTGAAATGTTACATATATTGTCTGTATTTTAGATGAATATATTGTCTGAAATATGTTTAACATATGTTGCTGAAATATTTCCAATATAGATTGCCTTCATTTAGATGGATATATTTGACATGTTTTCATTATGAATCTTTTTTTTTTTGCGGGAATCTAATGCCTTCAGTATATGAATCTAATGCTAGCTAGATCTTTTTTATTTTGATTAGCAGAAAAATGTATATTTATTTCATTGTTTTTACATTTTACATTGTAGATGTGTTAACTGTAGAGGGAGGTGTGTGTTCATTGCTTATTAACAATAATTCAAAGTGGCAACCAAACAACATTTTTTTTTGAAAAGGGGATGAACCCCGGCTTCTGCATTTGGACGATGCATGCAACCATTTTATTAATTATTCATCAAGACCATACAAAGTAATACATCAATACATGTGAAGGCACCATCTGTCGCTACTCCTATCAACTTGATGAAGGGTGCAGATTGTCTGAGCCGTATACCCAAACCTCACAGCAAAGCCAAACATTTAAAGCTGGAGCTTCAACCAAGCCGTAATGTTAGGTCTGGGGCACATATCGGTCCGACTGACTCCGAGTGGTCCCCGCCACAGAAGACAATCCATCTTCAAAGAAGGTATTAACACAATCTGACCTTGCGAGGACGCCACCACGGCATCAAACAACACAACCGCCCTGCACTCACATCCAGACGCATCCGCCGCCAAGACTGTGCGGCACCATGCCGCCAGGACCCACCAACATTGACGCATGAAGGAATACAGCACCGATAGCGCCTTCGTGGTCTGATCTAGGATACCCAGATCAAGGTCGTAGTCCGATCTAGGATACCCAGATCAAGGGTTTCCCCTCAAAACAGTCTAAGCGCGGAGAAAATGACCGCAAAAGCAATGTCTTCAACAAGGTAATGGCGCGTAGACACCGCCAACACCCGTCATGACCAAAGTCGGAGCTCGGTTTCCACCAGCGGCCACAACTCCCCAACTCGCAGCCGGATGGAACATATGAGATTCATTTCATTTCACAAATCCATCTGGCAGCTAAACTAGAAAGCTTCCCAGCAAACGAAATATCCTATGATGAATGTGTTTTCGTTTCATTTCAAATGAAATGAGAACCGAGGTGCCAAACAAGCTATAACAGTTTGCCACAAGATGAACCACATCATTGAACTAAAACGAGGCACAATTACATTCCGAAGACAGCAGGCTGGATAAGACTCCGCTCCATCAGAGAGGAATACCAGTAGCTAGGCTGCCATACCTACGGATCAGTTAGCAACGACAGGAGAGATGCTCCTGCACATCATGCTACATAGGCTGCCGCGGCACTAGTGCTACCATGGCGGGAAGAGGTTTATCAGTTATACTACGGCAGTTACAACACAAGAGACCTCCATCACAGACCAACATATGATGTGTCTTGCAGCCTTCCAGAACAGAAATTCGCCATGAATATATCTTTACACATCTGTAGAAGCAGAATGAATCGCCTCACGCTCGGCATCCAGGCCACTTAACCTCCTGCTATTGTGTGAATCAGTAACAGAACATTTGGATTAAACAGAAGAGAACTTTAGAGAATATGTATCAAACCACCTTGGTTTATCAGACTTGGAGAAGTGCTTAGACATGATGGACGCCTGTAAATTCAGTCCCCAAATGTAGGTTACTGAGCAGTTTGCGCACTAAAATATTTGCTATTTCAATGCTATAGATAATTCTCATTTATGAGTGGTTAAGCACCGCATACCTGCTCTTGGATGATGCTTCTGGCTTCAACTAACTGAGCTTCAAGCTCAAGTTCACGCTCGGTAACTTCCGAGGTCACTTCAGCACCTTTTTGAGCATCTTGAAGTTGCGTCATTCGTGCCTGTGAAGTAATTTGTTTTACAGAGTTAAAGAGGACAGTGAGAGGGAGAACAGTTTGCATACTGAAACATCAAAAATAAGGAACGTGTGGCAATTCAGTGATTGCTACCTTTACTGAAGCCATTTTAGTGCGCAAACTCTCCTCTATCTGGTCTCTGGCCATGTGAAAGGGCAAGTCAAAGACATCCTGGCAGGAGGAAGCCCAACAAAATAAAGGATGGATCTTGTGACTCCAACTGAGAAAATCATGTGACAGAAAAGAAGGAAACACATGACACCAAATATTTCATTTCCCCCAATTTTACATTTTTTATGCTTCTGTTGTGATATCATACATGGCAGAAACAATGTGGATTTTTACGAGAAAAATTGAACCAACAAAAACCTCTGCAAAGAAGATTAGGCATGCATACCGTCTTGCCCCCAAGTGGGGACTGGGGAGACCCTGCCTCCTGTCTTCCATTACCAGCAACAGCAGGCTGTGATGATCCAGTTGGAGCATTAAGGAACTCACGCATATCCATCTGATATAGAACATTATTACTCAGATTAGAACACGGTGTATATACATCTATCATGAAAGGGATAATACAATGTGAATCCTATTAGCAACTTAGAATATTACACACCCATACATTAACAAACAACCAAGGAATGAAATGTGGAACATCGCAGTATTTACCTGCATCGAACGTAACAGTGCCCGCAAATCAGCATTCTCCTGGACTAGTTCTTGCTTCTTCACTTCATATGCATCAACCTGAATGCATTCAAGGTTTCCTTAGAATATACTCAACCAGCTATGTTTCAGTTTTACAGAAGTGGCTCACTACTTACAATCATTTTGTAGTAGTCATTGTCATTCTTTTTTCCAGTCCATGTTCCACGCTGCCGTCCCTCTTTCTGTCAAACAAAATAACAACGTCATCAAGCAAAGCAAACCTTACACAACGTCATCAAGCAAAGTTTCGCTTACACAGCACCTGCAACAAGTTCATTATTTCCATTCCTGAACGTGATGATTCCTTTTTCTTCTCCATCAATACTTGGTTTAGCTTCTCCTACAAATAGAAATAGTTCCATAGCAACAATTCAGATTATATCTCCATGCGATGTCTGTTACATATCTTATGAGAAAAATGCAACAGCTCGCCTGCAATTTGATGTATTCCTTTTCTTTCTTCTTCGTTTCATGAATTTGTTGGGAGCGTACTTGCTGACAGAAGGAAGATAGTGAATCAGGACAGGACCTCATCATCCCATAACAAGAATACTTCGATCATCCATAAACAAATAAAACAAACAAAACGAAAAGAAATTTTTGCAAGGAAAGGAAAAGGATAAGACCATTTAACCTGATTTCCAATAACCATTTTTTGAAATTCGTCACGTTCCTGCTGCAGCTTCTCAATATGAGCTTTCAGAGCTGCGGTGTTTTTGGCCTCCTGGTAATTGCGGTTGGATTAGGGGTTAGTTTTAGAATTTCAAAAGTGGTAAGGATCCAAACAGAGTTGACACGAGGACAGACCGTTCGGGTCAAAGTGGCCAACTCTCGATCTTTTGCTGCCAATTGGGCATCCATCCTTTCGATCTTGGCTTCCAGTCTTGAAATATCAGACTGCATACTGCACATTGTATAACACAAGCCGCCATTAGCCATATATAACATAGTGATTTAACAATATTCTATAAAACCTTCCAAAGGCTGCAAACAATTGTGTTGATGTTGTTAGAAATATGCAATTTGCATTTCCTGGGGGCCAATGGCCAATATGTATACACATGTACAGGTGGTAAATATGCAGGAAACCCCTCATACTACAGGGAAATTATAAAGGGTACACATGAAACGTAATATAACTCTAATACCCCCCCCCCCCAAACTCAGGGTGGATCCACAACACTGAGTTTGGAGAGAGAAGAGCTCTAGTCTGCCCCTTCATAAAGAAATCCGCCAGCTGTAACTTGGAAGGCACATACTGAAGAGCAATAACCAGATCTTGCACACCAGCACGCACAAAAGAAGCATCAACATCAATGTGTTTGGTGAGCTCATGCTTCACAAGGTCACGCGCAACACTGATAGCACTTGTACTGTTGGACAAGAGTGTAGTAGGTGTAGTAACAGACACACCAAACTCCTGAAGTAACCAATAACCACCATAACCAGGTCACATCTGCCGTCAGAAGAGCCATAGCTCGCAACTCAGCCTCCGCACTCGAACGGAAACTGCAGTCCGTTTCTTCGTCTTTAGGCAACGAGTGAACAGCCAGGAAAAACACAGCAAGCAGAAAGTGAACAGCGTTCCAAGGAGTCACTAGCCCACATACCATCTGAACAGGTCTGAAACTGTAACGAACTGGATCAGGGAAAGAAAAGACAGCGAGATATGGAGAACACGAAGAAGGTGGCTATAGTGAACCGAACTGGGAACAAAAACAAACTGACTCAAAATATGAACAGGATAGGAGATATCCAGACGAGTGACAGCTAGATAGACAAGACTCTCAACAAGATGGTGATAACGCGTTAGATCAGACAAGGGGTCGCCATCACCATCAGAAGCATTGAGGTGAACATTGAGCTCCATGGGAGTCTCAACAGTGCTCTCATTAGTAAGAGCAGCACAAGCAAGGAGATCCTGGTCGTCCCTTACCTATATAAATCGTACCTAGGACCAGATCTAGGATTAGCAAAGTAGAGACTAATAACTTGAGATAGCTTTCCTCAATCTATCACCCTGTGCGGGATCAAGACCTCCCAAGGGAAAAGACTCCGAGGAGCATAAGTCCACCCAAGGGTAAAGATTCTGGAATATAAACCGTCCATCTCTTCGGATTTAGGGAAGAACTATCACTCAAAACCCCATCTCCTTGGATTTGGGGATGAAATGCCTTTTGTTACCCTTCTCCCTTTATGTGTTTGTTGGATCTAAGATGCACCTCTTGTATTGACTTTGTGCTATGAGTGAGTACTTGGTGGATCATCTTGTCCTTATGTGTGTTTTCCACTTGATTTCCCCTTTGTTTTCTTCTTGTTCTTCGTGTTCATCCGTGAATCCACCTCCAACCATGAAGAATACAAGGCTGTGTGGGATCAAGACTTCTCGAGGGAGAAGACTCCCAGGAGTACAAGGCCACCCATGGGTAAAGATTCCGTAATATAAGCCCTCCAACTCTTCAGATTTAGGGAAGAACTATCTCTCAAAACCCCCATCTCCTTGGATTTGGGGATGAAATGCCTTTTGTTGGATCTAAGATGCACCTCTTGTATTGACTTTGTGCTGAGTGAGTACTTGGTGGTGAATCTTGCCCTGTGTGTTTTTTCCTTTTGATTTCCCATTTGTTTTCTTCTTGTTGTTCATGTTCATCAGTGAATCCACCTCCAATCGTGAAGATTGGGCCACCCCTAAGGTTTGGCCCGTATAAGATGATGTCAAAGGCAACAGTCTAATAGAATTACCATATCTAGTTTGATTCAACAGCAAAAATAAAATGCTCGGTGGATTAACATAACTCGAACTTCATATTCAAGCAAGATTGAGATTCAAACTCAAAGGATATAGTTATAAAGCTAAAGAGCAGGTGCTATACTGATGTCATCTCAAATCACACTCAGTTCATTGTGGCAAACCTCATTTTCTTCATTATGTCTGTTTCCGAGCTATAGGCATTTGTTTGGCTCACAAAAAAAAAGGACTCACATCGAGTACAAGAACTGGTTAAATTACACAAGAAAAATATGGAAACTGGGTTATTGGAGGCAGTAGCAGCAGAAAATGCAAGGGGTCAAAGGGGGCAAAAGGGCAGGAACACACAGAAATATGAAAGATTGCGCTTGAATTCTGTAGGACTGTCACACTCTAATAAAGAGTAAACTTCAGAAGGTGTTCACAAAGAATGGCATGCACTATGCGAAGTCACATTTTCAGGTTGCATAACAGTGGCCTAATCCCCTGGTGCAAAACATTATGTCAATTAACCAAACAGAGTGATACATCATGTACATTCATGACAAAGCTTAAGGAAGTAAAAAAGATGTGGTCACAATAATATCGTCCCAGAGCAGGAGGCATCACGGACGACTATCAATCTGTCCTTACAGGGCAGCATTGTGCGGTGTACTTTATTGCTAAACTGTACTACCCTGCAGATCTGGTGTGCAATGCATAACTAAACACTGCATAGTACGTCCAAGTCATACCCTCAAATACAGATCAGGGAAATGGAAAGCTCACCGTTGCCGTAGATCATTGGTCGATTCCCGGAATTCAATGTCTCTCTGGCGCTGCTGCAGCAGTGCATACATGCAGTTGCATGTTCTTGCAATAGATACCTGCGTCACAGAGACAGAATATAGAAAATTTAGAAAAAGAAGCGCCTGAAAGATAACATTCACCCATTCACCACCAACACCACAAACGAAGGGAAGTTTGTTCTACTAAGAAGAAGAAGAAGAAGATCCAAACAGACAGAGTTTAGGGCCTCTTTGGATTGTGGGGTTTTCATAGGAATATTAGAGGATTTGAATCCTAAGGAAATTTTCCTATGAAAACCCTTCGGATCCTAGGATTAGGACTACTAAATTCCTATGAAATCCATTGCTATGCCCCCTATTTTATAGGGATCTCATCATGAGCTCAAACCTCCTTTTCTTTTTCTTTTGAGAAGTCCAATGCACCTTCACTCTATCTCTCTCTCATCAATCCTCTAAAATTCCCGTGTTAATTCATGTGTTTTAGAAAATCCTGTAGGAAGTACATGGCATCTGAATCCAGCGTTTTTCCTATTTCTTAGGTTTTGAAATTTCTGAAATCCAAATATGCCCTTAACTGGAAAACGAGCAGAAAGAGCACCCTAAACTGTCATAAAATTAATACAATAGCATGCAAATGGCAAGTTAGATCCTAACCGAAAAGTGAACACAAAATTCACACCAATGCTTAGAGAAAAGGGACGACACTGTCTCGAAAGGCGGGAGACGTGAGCGACGGACCGGATCGGTGGCAAATAGGTCGAGCGAGGCCGGGAAACCGAAGGTAACGAGCGTCTGATTGAGGTACTTGGCGCAGTGCTCGAGGTTCCCCGCGTCGGCGAATGTCCCCACATCGCCGCTGCAACAACAACACAGCGACGAGTCGGCCCTCACAGCCATCAGAGAGGGGTGACCGACCACTCTGAAAACCCCCCATCCATCGCATGAGGACAAAAACCTAGAAATCGTGGTGCTCACCTCATGCCGACGGGAGGCGGTGGCTGCTGGTGAAGGTTCGACGAGGCCTGCAATTGGAAGGAGAGGGGGGGTTAGGGGCGTCGCCAGCGAGGGGAGCTAGAGGGAGGGGGCGCGTCGATCTGCGGACTAGCTAGGGTTTTACCCGGAGCTCGAAGCGCGATGACACCGACATGGGCGGAGGCCGGAGGGGGAGGCGGGGTAGAGAGAGATCTGACGAGTGGGATGGGTGGGGAGGAGCAATGAGACGGTAGGATGGAATGGATTCGAGGAGGAGGGCTTTGCGTTTGTTTTGTTTTGTTTTTCCCTTTGTTTGTTTTTTTTTCTGAGCGGCCAATTTTAGACAGCGCTAAAAGTTTTTTTTTAAATAGACAGCGCTAAAAGTTAGAGCATCTCCACTCGTTCGCCCCCCAGCGCATAGGCCGGCACTCTTTCGGGCGTTCATCCGGCGATTTTTAGGCCCTGGGGGCGATCAAGGCCCCAACCACGCCCCCAGGTGCCGCCCCCAAGGCGCAGTACATTCAAACTTGATCCGTTCCCGCTTCAAAAAAAGTCATAATCCGGCGATCGGCGCAACAATTCGGCGATCAAATAAAAAGTTCGGCGCACAAAAAGAAAGGACACGCAAGGAATGCATCAAACGGCGAGGTCGGCCTCCGGCGTTTGAGGGGTCGGCGTCGGCGTGCGCGGGCTGGTCGGCGTCGGCGTGCGCGGGCTGGGCGGCGTCGGCGCGGCTTTTGGCTGGTTGGCGGCGTTTGTGCTACTGGGCGTCGCGGAGGCATCATCACTCGGGCTTGGCTGTGTCGTTGGCGTCGGCGTGGGAGTTGACGTAGGCGTCGTCGGTATCTGGTTCAGGATGAGGCCGCGCTCCGCCAGGTACCACGCCTTGAGCTGCTCATCGCCGCTCTCGAGCATGTCAGCGCCGCCCATCAAGAAAGCAGGTCGGTGTTCCTCTTCTTCGCGGCGACGTTGGTCCGGAGCAAGTCGACGTTGGTCCGTAGCAAGTCGTGTTTGACGGCACTATTCGTCATCAACGCCGACCACCGCGCCTCAGTTTTCTCTTCTTGCAGGGCGGCCCTGGTCTTGGCGTCGGCGAGGCAATGCTCGATGGACTCTTGCACACGCGCGGCAGCCGACTCGGCGTGTTTGGCCTTCTTGGCCCCTTTGTTGCCGCCCGGGCGCCCGTCAGCCACGCCCGGGGTCGGCGCGTCAGGCTTGTATGTCTCCTTGGCCTTGGCGAGGGTGCGCCGGACATCCGCCCACTTCTCGCACTTGTCGATCCGCTTGAAGACGTGGAGGTACTTGAACTCTTGGTCGATGTTGTCACCGCGGAACATGGCGAACATGCGCAGCAACTGCGCCGAGGAACGAACATCAGTCAGCGCGGGCGCGCACACGACGAAAGGAATAGGGAGAGGACGACGTGATGTACCTAATCCTCGACACTAGCGCCGCTCTCCGGGCGAGCCGCGATCTCCTCGACGATCTCATGCCATTTGTTGCATGCCGTTTGGATGAGCCCCCAATGGTTCACCATCGCCTTCGACCCACGCTGCATGTAGACGCCTTTAAAGTAGGGGTCGACGAGTTTGCGCTCGTCGAACTCGGTCTTGATGCGGTCCCAATACACGTTGATGTTCTGGTTCGTGCTGGTGATCGGGTCGAGGCACACGACTTTCCACGCTTCAGCGAGGCACTCGTCCTCCTTGGACTCCCACTTGATCGTTTCTTCCCCCACGGTCCCCGGTCCTGGACGCTTGTTTCTTCTTTTTCTTGCCTTTCCTCGTCGTAGTCGAGCTCGCCGTCCATGTCGCTAAGATCAATTGGGTCGTCTTGGGCAGTGAACCCGGGGGAAGCAGCGGCGGCAGCCGAGCCGGCTGCGATAATGTCTTCCATGTCGGCGTCCGTCGCGTCGGCGTCGCCAAGATGCGGAGAGGAGGCTTGTGAGAAGAGCAGCTAGCCGCGACGGAGAGGTTTCGTTGGGGAGGCTGTGTAGTCCGGCGGCGAGTACGTGTATGGAGCGTAATGCACACCGGCGAAGGCGGGCGAGGGCGTGCGCTCGACCGGGTGACCATGGGGGAAGGTGAAAGTGCAACTATCTTTGGGTGGTTTTGGTAATGATTAACAACATATAGCTCATTGAACTAATGCCATTACAAGATAAAAATTTCAGGGAAGTTTAGTGATTGGCATGGCATGGATAAGGAATGTGGACCCCTCAAAATGCTAAGGACAAAAGACTGGCTCAAGCTCTAAAGTCCAAGACTCTACATTTTCTATTTTAGCGATACAAGATCACATTGAGTCTATAGGAAAGCCAATACTATTAAAAGGGGATGAGGTGTTGCTTAATGGCTTGCTTGCTTAGTGATATGCTCCAAAAGCCCTCAACCACTTTCTCATATCCACATATGTCTCAAACCAAAAGTCAAACTCGGCCCCACCGATTTGATCCATCCGGCGCCACCGAGTCCATTTGACATAGCCACTGCCATAAACCCTAGTCTTTTCGGTTTCATCGATAGGGATCTCGGTCTCACCGAGATGGGGTTGCAAACTCTTTGTTTCCCTTCGTAACGTTTCCGTCTAACCAAGATGAGCGATCGGTCCCACCGAGTCTGCAATGCAAACTCCCTGTTTCCTTTTCGTAACGCTTCAGTCCCACCAAGACGAGTGAATCGGTCCCAACGAGTTTGCCTGACCAACTCTCTGTTAGCTTATTACCGAAGTCGGTCCAACCGAGTTTGAGTAATCGGTCCAAGCGAGATTACGTTATGCCCTAACCCTAATGATATCGGTCCCACCGAGATGACATGTCGGTCCCACCGAAATTGCCTAACGGTCATATATGTACTAAATCGGTCCGACCGAGTTTTCTGATTCGGTCCCACCGAGTTTGGTATAATGTGTGTAACGGTTAGATTTTGTGTGGAGGCTATATATACCCCTCCACCCTCTCCTCATTCGTGAGGAAAGCCATCAGATCGTGCCTACACTTCCACTACCCATTTTCTGAGAGAGAGCCACCTACTCATGTGTTGAGACCAAGATATTCCAATCCAACCATATGAATCTTGATCTCTAGCCTTCCCCGAGTTGCTTTTCACTCAAATCATCTTTCCACCAAATCCAATCCTATGAGAGTGAGTTGAGTGTTGGGGAGACTATCATTTGAAGCACAAGAGCAAGGAGTTCATCATCAACACACCATCTATTACCTTTTGGAGAGTGGTGTCTCCTAGATTGGTTAGGTGTCACTTGGGAGCCTCCAACAAGATTGTGGAGTGAACCAAGGAGTTTGTAAGGGCAAGGAGATCGCCTACTTCGTGAAGATCTACCCTAGTGAGGCAAGTCCTTCGTGGGCGATGGCCATGGTGGGATAGACAAGGTTGCTTATTCGTGGACCCTTCATGGGTGGAGCCCTCCGTGGACTCGCGCAGCTGTTACCCTTCGTGGGTTGAAGTCTCCATAAACGTGGATGTACGATAGCACCACCTATCGGAACCACGACAAAAACATCCGTGTCTCCTATTGCGTTTGCACTCTCCAAACCCATCCCTTTACATTCTTGCAAGTTGCATGCTTTACTTTCCGCTGCTCATATACTCTTTGCATGCTTGCTTGAGTTGTGTTAAGATTGCTTGACTTGTGCTAAGTTGTTAAAATCTGCCAAGAACTAAAATTGGAAAAAGGTTAAGTTTTTATTTGGTCAAGTAGTCTAATCACCCCCCCCTAGACATACTTTCGATCCTACAATTGGTATCAGAGCTTTGGTCTCCATTTGCCTTGATTTCCATAGCTTTTGGTGATCATAGTCTTGGTTTCACAACCTAGGAGAGTATGGCGTCTAGTGAGGGAAATTACCACCGTAGAGGTCCTTATTTTGATGGTACTAATTTTGCTAGTTAGAAGCATAAGATGAAAATGCATATTTTGGACATAACCCCGCCGTTTGAGCTATTGTGTGTATTGGCTTGCAAGGTGAATTCTTCGATGGGAGAGAACCGAACCGTGAAGCTATCGCAGAAGAGTTGAAGATGTTGCAATACAACGCTCAAGCTTGTGATATCCTCTTTAACGGATTGTGCCCCGAAGAATTCAACAAAATCAGCCGCCTTGAGAATGCAAACGGAATTTGGGATACTTTGATTGACATGCACGAAGGTACCGACTCCGTCAAGGAATCCAAATTGGATGTGCTTAAAAGTCAACTTGACAAGTTCAAAATGAAGGATGGTGAAGGTGTCACTAAAATGTACTCTAGGCTTGCTCTCGTCACATATGAGATTGTCGGCTTAGGAAGTGAAGAGATGACCGATAGATTCATCATCAAGAAGATCCTAAGAGCCTTGGATGGAAAATATGATACCGTGTGCACATTGATCCAAATGATGCCCAATTACAAAGATCTCAAGCCAACAGAAGTCATTGTAAGAATTGTTGCTCATGAGATGTCACTCAAGGATAAGGAAGAGCTTCACAACAGGTCAAGTGGTGCTTACAAAGCCTGATGTGATGCTCCTACATCATCAAGTGAGAAACAAACCTTCAATGAAGAATTGAGCTTAATGATGAAAAACTTCAACAAGTTCTACAAGAGTAGAAGCAAGGAAAGAAGTTCCAAGTCAAGGTCCTACAATGACAAAAGATCTTCGAGTTATGAACGTAATTGCTACAACTGTGGAAGACCCGGATACTATTCCAATGAGTGTACGGCTCCTTACAAAAGGAGAGAAGATTCACCCAAAAGAAGAAGTAGAAGAGAAGAATCACCACCAAGAGAGAGGAGGAGTAGAGATGATCATTATGAACGAAGAACCTCCCGGAGAAGCAAGGATTCATAAAGGAAGGACAAATCATCAAAGAGCTACACAAAGCAAAGACATCAAGCTCATGTTGGTGAATGGGTATCCGGCTCCGACTCCGACCATCACTCCGAGAGAAGCTATCACTCTGACTCCGAACATACTCAAGATGAAGGTGTTGCTGGCTTAGCACTTGTGTCAACCAACTCCTACGACATATTGGACTCACCAAATGAAGGAATTGGAAGATGCTTCATGGCTAAAGGCCCAAAGGTATCACACCCCGAGTATGTTGATTTCAATAATGATGAAGATGACTTGTTAGGTGATGATGATTTACTTGTTGACAACTATAAGGGCATATTTATCCCTAAGGTGTTTTGGTGATTGATGACAATGCTTTTGCGGACTAATCGTGTGCTTTGAGTTTCTCAGACGCTTCATCGCTAGGCACAAGATGGTTCGGTGCCCCTCGAAGACTATTGAAGACGGCGTTGTTCTACGTTTCTTTTTTGGTGGATTTGAATCATAGGAGAGCCGTACTATTAAGAGGGGGTCCGCATCGGAAAGGTTCGGGTGGAATCATCACGTACACGTTTCCTTCATTGTCTCCACCTTTCCCTTGCACTTTGGAGCATCCCCCGTCTATCCTCTGTGCGTTTGTCCTGGCTGATGTTGCTGAGCTTGCGGTAGTACTGCTCCCTGGAGCGGTAGTACCGCAGGCACCTGCGGTAGTACCGTGCCACGGCGCGGTAGTACCGTGCCACGGCGCGGTAGTACCGTGCCACGGCGTGGTAGTACCGCGGGAGCCCACGGTAGTGCCGCTCCTCTGGAGTTGTAGTACCGTGGCTCCCAGGCCAAGTGCCGTTGCTTCACGGTAGTAGGGGCGGATGTAATTTTTTACATCTGCGCCTCCGCGGTAGTACCACACCTCATGCGCGGTAGTACCGCGCTCGGCCTGCCAAGTGTCGCTACTTCGCAGTAGTAGGGGCGGATGTAATTTTTTACATCCGCGCCTCCGTGGTAGTACTGCAGTCCTTGCGTGGTAGTACCGCACGTGGCCTGTTTCAGCTGCCATGCGGTAGTACCGTTCCCCAGCGGTAGTACCATGTCGGACTGTTGCACTGTTTCTTTTCCAGCGGAAGTAGGCACGGATGTATTTTTATTCATCCGCGCCCTTCGTAGGCTAGGACTTTCCTGCCTTGCGGTAGTACCGCGCTCGCGGAAGTACTGCTCTTAGTCAGGCATGTTCTAGTCTCTGCTGTTGTCGCGGAAGTACCGTGGTCCCTCACGGTAGTACCGCGTGGCCTTGCGGTAGTACCGCGTTCCTGGAGCGGTAGTACCGCATGTCGCGGGCTGGATATGTGGATAACGGTCGGATCTTTTCCATAGCTATAAAAGGGGTGTCTCCTACCTCTAGTTGACCACCTCTTCCATCCCTAAGCTCCATTGTTGCTCCAAGCTCCATTTTCGCCCGATCTATCTCCCTAGCCAATCAAACTTGTTGATTTGCTCGGGATTGGTTGAGAAAGCCTCGATCTACACTTCCACCAAGAGAAATTTGATTCCCCTCACTAATCCCTAGCAGATCTTGTTACTCTTGGGTGTTTGAGCACCCTAGACGGTTGAGGTCACCTTGGAGCCATAGTCCATTGTGGTGAAGCTTCGTGGTGTCGTTGGGAGCCTCCAATTAAGTTGTGGAGATTGCCCCAACCTTGTTTGTAAAGGTTCGGTCGCCGCCTTCAAGGGCACCAATAGTGGATTCACGGCATCTCGCATTGTGTGAGGGCGTGAGGAGAATATGGTGGCCCTAGTGGCTTCTTGGGGAGCATTGTGCCTCCACACCGCTCTAACGGAGACGTACTTCCCCTCAAAAGGAAGGAACTTCGGTAACACATCCTCGTCTCCACCGGCTCCACTCTTGGTTATCTCGCGCCTTTACTTTTGCAAGCTTACTTGTGTTGTATCCCTTGCTTGCTTGTGTGCTTGTTGTTGTTGCATCATATAGGTTGTTCACCTAGTTGCATATCTAGACAGCCTACTTTGATGCAAAGTTTAATTTGGTAAAGAAAAGCTAAAAACTGTTAGTTGCCTATTCACCCCCCCTCTAGTCAACTATATCGATCCTTTCAATTGGTATCAGAGCCTCGTCTCTTTATTAAGGACTTTGCCGTCCGAAGAGTATGGTTGACACCGTAGACCATGGGGAGGAGGAGCACTCTGGTGTGAATCTGATCTCGTCTACGGGTGATGGGGAAACCACGGTGTCCCATGAGGAATTCAATGTGGCCTTGGACACATTAAAAACCTCCATGACAACCACGGTAGAAAGCATGTTTAATAAATTCTTAGAAGGACTTAAACTACCTACCTCGCCGTTGAAAGTGGGTGATCCCACTAACAAGGTGACGGATGCTAACTCCGACAAGGGGGAAGCTAATAGTGAGAAGGGTCCTTCTACTAGTGGTAGAAATGGCACCGGCATCTTTGCCCATGTGGAACCTCCAACTTATGGAGGACCGATTCCCTCTACTCATTTAAATCATGCCGGTCCTCCTCCTAAGATTGTGAAAAATGAGGTTTTTGATTCTTAGGTGTATCGCTTCAAGCGTCATTTAAATCATGTGAATACTAATCTTTGGAGAATCATTGAAGAAGGTTTCTATCCACATGACCGAAGCAACTTCACCCCGAGAGAAGTGGTGGATAATCAATTCAATGAGAGTGCTCTCTTCATCATCCAAGATGCAATCCTTCCCGAAGATCTCCCTCATCTTCGACCCCATGCCATGGCCAAAGACGCATGGCAATGCGTTGTGTCTCTCTATCGAGGAAGTGCTAGCATTCAACGCTCCAACTATGAAGTGGTGCAAGATGAAGCCGATGAGTTTGCAATGAAAGAAGATGAAGAACCTCGTGAGCTCTTTCGAAGAGTGACCAAACTCGCGGTCTCACTCCGAGATCATGGGAGCAAGGACACGGATGACAATTGGATCAAGCGCAAGTTCCTCAAGGCCATGATGCCCTACAACAAGGCCATGTCCTCCGTCATTCGTCAAAGACCGGACTTCCACTCCATGACCTCAAGTGAAGTGTTGGATGAGTTCGTTGCAATGAGCATCTTGGACAAGACCGCCGACAATGCGGTGCTCCGTTCTCAAAGGGCAAAGAAGCCCAACCTTGCCTTGAAGGCCAAGGTTATTGTGGAAGAAGAGGAAGAAGAGGAAGATGAGGAGAGCAACCCCGAAGACACAAAATATGATTATCATGAGCACATGGCTCTTGCTTCAAGGCAATTTTGGAGCAAGAAGAACTCAAGACCCAACTTCAACAAGAACAACTCAAGTGGCTTCAAGGGCAAGCAACGAGTTAGAACTTGTTTCAACTGTGGCAATGTGAGCCATTTCGTTGCGGATTGTCCTTACGAGAAGCGGGAAGACAATGGTGGCAAGTTCATCCGAAAAGACAAAGCCAAGTCCTTCCCCAACAAGAACAACTTCACCAAGAAGACTCCTACTCGTGGGTTGGTGGTTCAAGAAGAATACCATGAGGATGACGATGATGATGAAAATGGAGAAGCAATGTTCATGGCCTCCGTTGCCATTGCTACCACTCCCCGGGTGTCTCTCTTTGATTCACCCAACGAGAACATCACCGCCAAGTGCCTCATGGCTAAAGCCACTAACAAGGTAACCCCCAACATCAAAACCACCATCATTACTAATCCTTCTTTGACGGGTTGCATTGATGAAAGTGAGGGGCCTAATGAAGAGTTGAATGAGTTTGAGTCTTTTATGAGTAAACTCAAGGGCAAATCCAAGAAGCACTTTGTTGCTCTCTTGGAACAACTTGGTGAAGCCAATGACATGATCGAGGCTCACGAAGAAACCATCTCTAAGATGGAAGGTCATAGTCGTGACTATGCCGATGAGATATCGGATCTCTCCAATGCTCTTGAGAAAGAGCGTGGGCATCGTTTGACTCTTGAGGAGTCACACAACGATGACCATGCTAAGTTAAAGAAAGATCTTGATCATGCTCTTGTTGTGTCTCGTGTGTTAACTTCCGAGAAGGCTAAACTTGGGTTTGATCATGCTAGACTCAAGGAGGAGTTTGATGTACTTGACAAGGCCCACAAGGTCTTGAAGGGTGCTCACGCTAACCTCAAGGAGTCTCATGCTCAACTCCAAGTTAAGCTAACCAAGGAAAAGGCCACTTTTCCTCATATGGTATTAGTTGATAATGCATATGCTACTAACCCGTGTTGTGAGCATGTGCATCTTGTGGAGGAGAATGCCAAGTTGAAGGATCAACTTGAGAAAGGCCTTGTGACATGCATTCAAGGTGAGAAGAACCTCAACGACCTTTTGAGCAATCAAAAGGAAGTTGTGGCCAAGAAGGGAATTGGGTTCGCACCCAAGTCCAAGAACAAGAAGAAGAACGACAAGACCAAACGACCTCCTCCTCTCAAGCAAACCTTTGTGAAAGAGGGAGAGGGTGCTCCTAAGGAGAAGAAGGAAAATGTGAAGGGTGTTGATGTCAAAAAGGGCAAAACCATCTCCTCCAACAAAGCCGGCGACTTTAATCCTTCATATG
Organism: Triticum aestivum; assembly: GCF_018294505.1. Taxonomy (NCBI): domain Eukaryota; kingdom Viridiplantae; phylum Streptophyta; class Magnoliopsida; order Poales; family Poaceae; genus Triticum; species Triticum aestivum. The sequence continues at coordinate 301,338,878 of NC_057813.1, forward strand.
TGTTGTGCCGTGCTAGTGATGGGCATGTTTATGCTAAATTTGTTGGTTCTCCTTATGAGTACATTGAATGGTCTATTTGGGTTCCTAAGACCCTTGTTACTAACATCAAAGGACCCATTACTAAATGGGTACCTAAAACCAAGCATTGATCTCTTGTAGGTGTTTGCTTCCGGTGGGGGATCATGGTTGCTCGATAGTGGAGCAACAAATCATATGACCGGGAGCAAGGACTTGGTGGTGGACGTGCACAAGATTCCTTCTATGCCCACCAATGTCGAGTGGGGTGATGCCTCGTCTTCTAAGGTATTGGGTCTTGGCAAGGTTGTCATTTCTCAGGATCTAACGATCGAGAAAGTCATGCTTGTTGAGTCCCTTGCATTCAATCTTCTTTCCGTTCGTCAACTTGCACTCATGGGCTTTGCCACTTTCTTTGATATTGATACTGTGGCCCTCTTGTGGAGCAAGACTCTTAAAGTAGCCTTTGTTGGGCATGTCGAGAACGGTCTTTATGTGATTAACTTTTCGGAGCAACCCACTAAGACCGCGACATGCCTAATGGCTAAAGTTGATGTGGGATGGCTTTGGCATCGCCGTTTAGCCCACGTCAATATGAGATCTTTGCAAAGTCTCCTTAAGGGGGACCATGTCCGTGGACTAACAAATGTTAGTTTTGCCAAAGATCGTGCTTGCAGTGCTTGTATTGAAGGAAAGCTTCATGAGAAGGCTCACCCTCCCACGACCATCATCTACTCGAAGAGACCCTTGGAGCTCCTTCACATGGATCTCTTTGGGCCTCCATCCTTTGATAGTCTTGGAGGTAGAAAGTATTGCTTGGTGATTGTGGATGATTATTCAAGATACACTTGGGTATATTTCTTCAAGAGGAAGAGTGAGACTCAACAAACCGTCATCGACTTTGCAAATGAAGCTCAACGTCAACATGATGCAAAGATCTTGACAATAAGAAGTGACAACGGCACCGAGTTCAAGAACTACACCTTGGATGAGTTTCTTAGTGATGAGGGGATCAAGCATCAATATGCTGCTCCATATACCCCTCAACAAAATGGTGTCGCGGAGAGGAAGAACCGGACGTTGATGGATGCGGCAAGGACCATGATGGCGGAGTTCAAGTCTCCATACAACTTTTGGGCCGAAGCCATCAACACAGCATGTCATGCATCCAATCGGCTCTATCTCCGCAAAGGCTTGAACAAGACTCCTTATGAAATACTCACCGGTAACAAGCCCAATCTCAAGTACTTCCGGGTGTTCGGGTGTAAGTGTTTCATTCTCAAGAAAGGTGTTCGTTTGTCTAAATTTGAGGCTAGAGCTTATGAGGGCATATTTGTTGGTTATGCTACAAACTCTCATGCTTACCGTGTCCTCAACAAGTCCACCGGACTCATTGAGGAGACGTGTAACGTGGAGTTTGACGAAAATAACGGCTCCCAAGTGGAGCAAAGTGGTACTTGTGATGTAGGTGATGAAATTCCTCCCCAAGCCATAAGAAGAATGGGTATTGGTCATATTCTACCCATTGAGGAACCCCTTGTGGCCGAAGGAGAAGGACAATGCTCCACTCAAGTGGAGCCATCACCTCCCCAAGACCCACACGCTTCCGAAGAACAAAGTGAAGGCCCTCAACCTCCTGAACAATACCAAGGGCAAGATCAACCTCAAGATGGTGGTGAACCACCAAATGATGCCCAAGGCCAAGTTCTCCCCCTCGAGCAAGTTCAAGATCAAGAGCAAGCTCAAGACGGCGCTCAAGATAATCAAGTTAACCCTCCTCCTTCCACATCCGAGGAGGAATTAGAGCGTCGTGCCGCGAAGATTGCTTCCAAGCTCACCACCAAAGGTCATCTCATGGAGAATGTGGTTGGAAGCCTAAGAAAGGGGGTAAGCACTCGTAGACAATTAGCAAACTATTGTGAACATCACGCGTTTGTCTCTTGTGTTGAACCCCAAAAGGTCTATGAGGCGCTCGAAGATTCGGATTGGCTCAATGCCATGCATGAAGAACTCAACAACTTCGAGTACAACAAGGTGTGGAGATTGGTGCCAAGGCCGTCGGGGAACCACAACGTCATTGGAACCAAGTGGATTTTCAAGAACAAGCAAGATGCTCATGGGAACATCATTCGCAACAAGGCAAGATTGGTAGCACAAGGCTACTCCCAAGTCGAGGGTATCGACTACGGTGAAACCTTTGCTCCCGTTGCTCGCCTTGAATCCATTCGTTTGTTGATTGCTTATGCTTCCCATCACAACTTTAAGTTACAACAAATGGATGTGAAAAGTGCTTTTCTTAATGGTCCTATTAATGAGTTGGTTTATGTCAAGCAACCCCCCGGGTTCGAGGATCCCTACTTCCCGGATCATGTGTATCAACTCGATAAGGCACTCTATGGCCTTAAACAAGCCCCACGTGCGTGGTATGACCACCTTACCGAGTTGTTACAAGATCGTGGATTTGAGGTTGGGCAAATCGATCCCACTCTTTTTACTAAGAAGGTCAAAGGGGAGTTGTTTGTATGCCAACTATATGTTGATGATATTATCTTTGGTTCCCCTAACAAAGCTTTCAATGAGGAATTTGCCGCTCTCATGACCTCTAAGTTCAAGATGTCTTCGATGGGAGAGTTGAAGTTCTTCCTTGGTTTTGATATCAAACAAAGAAGAGAAGGTACCTTCATCAACCAAGCCAAATACACTCAAGACATGCTAAAAAGATTCAAGCTAAGTGATGTCAAGCCGGCTTCTACTCCAATGCCTACCAAGTGCCAACTTGACATTGATCCCAATGGTAAAGCGGTGGATCAAAAGGTATATCGCTCCATGATTGGCTCCTTGCTTTACCTTTGTGCATCTAGACCGGATATCATGTTGAGTGTGGGAATATGTGCACGGTTTCAAGCCGCACCGAAGGAAAGCCACTATGTGGCGGTCAAGCGAATCTTTCGATATTTGGCTCATACCCCAAACTTTGGCTTATGGTACCCAAGAGGAGCAAACTTCAAGCTTGAAGGATATACGGATTCCGATTGGGCGGGAGACAAAGTGGATAGGAAGTCCACTTCCGGAGGGTGCCAATTTCTTGGTTGCTCTTTGGTGAGTTGGTCTTCCAAGAAGCAAAGTTGTGTGTCTCTCTCGTCCACCGAAGCGGAATATGTGGCGGCCGGTAGTTGTTGTGCACAACTCCTATGGATGAGGCAAACTTTAAAGGAGTACGGTGTCATTTGTGACAAAGTGCCTCTTTGGTGTGATAATGAAAGTGCCATCAAGATTTCTCTCAACCCGGTGCAACATTTCAAGACGAAGCATATTGAGATTCGGTATCACTTCATCCGGGATCACATTAGGCGAGGGGAGATCGAGCTCAAGTATGTCAAAACTCATGATAACCTTGCAGATATTTTCACGAAGCCCTTGGATGAAGCAAGATTTCGCGAGTTAAGGCATGAGATAAATATCATTGATTCGAGCAATGTGACTTGAACCCTTGCACCTCCCACCACACTCAACTTGTTGTCTAGTTTAGGTGTAGGCATGGACATAGGGGAGTGTTGTTCTCTCAATGAACTCTCCCTCCCCCCATTATGCATAAATCAATCAACTCTTTCACATTAGCCATTTTTGATGGTACTTGTGCTTCAAAGACGAGTTTTGGTCATGGGCCCAAGGATAATTCTTCGTGGTGCCATACCAACTGACTCAAACATAGGTGGCTCCGACCACCGCCCTCTCTTTTGAGAGGTAGTGCCGCGTGGTTTCTACTTATTGACCTTCTGCCTGTGTGTTGTGCGTGTTCTTGTGGTGTCTCTTGTGCTCAAAGTTTCCTTGCGAAGACCTCTTTTTCGTGTGTTTTTCTTGAGCTCACGGTATTACCGCGGCCTGCCACAGTACTACCGCATGTGGAGAGAACGGTACTACCGCCCCAGCGCGGCATTAATTTTTTTACTGCCGCCTGGAGAGCGGTACTACCGCCTTGGTGTGGTTCTTCAGCCCAAGCGGTACTACCGCGATGAGGTGCGGTACTACCGCGCTATCGCAGACGCATGGGGATAAGGACGGGCAGGGGGGTTCTAACTCCCCCATACCCATTTGTTTGTTTCTCCCCACCTCGTCTCTCTCTCTCGCTCAAGAATGGGGTCGGAGTCCATCACCGGATCTCCGCCTCCGGCTGCTCTCCCGCGATTCCGTCCGGTGGGATCGTTCCCCACCACATGCTCTTGCCATGGAACAAGGTCTTTCCCCAAATCCCCTTCTTTTTGGCTTGTTTTCTTTGCTTCTAGGTTTTTGGGGAGATACATGTGTTCTTGAGATTTTAGGCTAAATCTATGCAAGAGTAGGATGTTGGAGAGTAGTATTGCGTAGGGATTATACTTGATATGTTGTCATGTGATGGATTTGATCAACCATAGTACCGCCATGGTTTCGCGGTTCCTCTGAGATTCAAATCCTGGTTCGGATCTGACGCGGCGTGGTACTACCGTGCCACATGTGCGGTACTACTGCTTGTCCAGTACTACCGCCCGTCCGGTGCGGTACTTCCGCACTAGCTGCGGTACTAGGGTCTTACTACCGCTCCCAGTCCCGGTACTACCGTGCCTTCACATGGTACTACCGCAACTAGGAGCGGTACTAAAATTTTAGTACCGCGGCACCAGGCCGTACTACCGTTGGGTCAAATCTCTCTCATGGCAATTATCCTGTATGCTTTCTATGTCTTTCTTTTGCTTTGTCGTGGTCTTTGCATTGATCCTTCTTGCTTGTCATGGGTGTTTTGCGCTTTGTGTCTCAGGTGGTGGCTCTCGCCGTTCCAATCCTAGTCATAACACTGGCTCCAAGCGTGTGCACAATCCCGGGGAAGCACCAGAGGGCTCCACTGCCCCCAAGCGCTCCGTCAAGACCTCCGCTAGCAAGCACAAGGAACCCGCTAAGGGCATGGACAAGATTCCTCCTTCTGAGTTCGTTCGTCTCAGGCAGCTAAACCTGTATGTGAACCCTCGTGCTACCATCAGAGGCAGTGAATTGTTTTGGTCCAAGCAGCAGACTCTCATTTATCTGGATGTCATCAAGAACAAGCAAAATACCTACATGGATGTCAAGTGGATAGACATGCATCACCTGAGGAAGGACAAGTTTCTTGAGTACTTTGGAGAAGCTCTGGATTTGGTGGAGCAGTTTGGTATTGAACATGTGATCTCTTTCCACCTTGACTATGACCCTGAGCTTATCTGTCAGTTCTTTGCCTCAGTTTGCTTTCACCCTGGGGAGGAGCGGAGGATGACCTGGATGACCAATGGCCGTAAGTTGACTGCTACCTGGAAGGAGTTCATGGATCTGCTCCAGGTTCCTGATGACGGGCTCGACACTCCCGTGGGTGTTCTCCCCCATGCCAATTCTGAGTCTGCTAACAAGGACAAGATTCAGCCATTCTATGTTGAGAAGGTGCTTCCCAATGGCAAGTCGGCGTGGGTGCTCAACTCTTTTCTGGATATCATGTATCGCATCTTCCGCAACTCTCTGTTCCCTCGCATTGGCGACAAGGACAAGGTTCATGCCTATATGGTGGATATGATGCTCCTGTGCGAGTAGGCTCATGTGTCTCAGACTCGGCCAATTGATGTCTCACACATCATGTGGTGTGAGCTTCGGTTTGCGGTGTTCAACGGCAAGGTGCCTATCTATGGACCATATCTGTTTCTGTTGATCTCCAAGACTTAGGAGAAGATGTACCCTCGTGATGAGTTCCTTGCTCCAGACTGGATTCGACATGATCCCATCAGTCTCCGTGTCAAGCCCAACTGGGCCAACACTACTACTCGTGCTGAGGCGTTTGCTGCTAGGAGGGCTGTTGATGAGGAGGAGACTGGAGTAGAGGATGTTGCTGAGGACCGTGCTGCTAGGTCTTCCCATAGTTCCTCTGAGCCCTCGTGGGCCAAGAAGCTGAAGGACAAGATGAAGACTCTTTTCTGCATGCAAGCTAAGGGGCAGTACAGGACTCACGTGGCATCCAAGGAGAGTCGCCGCCGGGACAAGAAGATCTTGAAGCTGTATGGAGAGGACGTGTCTGGCGGTTCTGAGGATCGCATCACTCCAGAGGCCGAGTGGATGGAGAAACAAGGCTACAGGTGGACTGATTTTGAGGAGGACGTCAAGGAGACCATTCCTGCCGCCGAGTCTGACGAGGAGCGTTGGGATGATTTCTCTGCTTGAGCCACCCCTTGTGTGTAGGTGTCCTCTCTGCCTTTTTGGCGTCTCGATGCCAAAGGGGGAGAGAGTGTAGGGATTTGCGAGTCGTGTGTCGTCGTTCGTGTTTGGTGTGTTTGCTTTCTCGTTTGAACCTCGTTTGAACCTCGTTTCGGTTGCTTTGGGTTGCTTTCCTTCATATGGTGTAAGACATATGCACTCTACCTATCTTAGTGAGCTTGTGATATCTTGTGCTACCTTTGTTTTATGCTCTTGCTTAGATGTTAGTCTTACTCATGCAAGATCATGCCTTGTCTCTAAAATATAGGGGGAGTGTTGATCCTAGTTTGTGTGTTATGCAGTCCAAAGCATCCATCTAGATTGCACACATCTAGGGGGGCGTCTATATTCTAGAGAGGAGGGGTTTGCCTCTGCTCAATATTATCTCCCTTTTGTGCAAATCCCGTATTGTCGTCAATCCACCAAAAAGGGGGAGATTGTAAGGGCATATTTATCCCTAAGGTGTTTTGGTGATTGATGACAATGCTTTTGCAGACTAATCGTGTGCCTTGAGTTTCTCAGACGCTTCATCGCTAGGCACAAGACAATTCGGTGCCCCTCGAAGACTATTGAAGACGGCGTTGTTCTACGTTTCTTTTTTGGTGGATTTGAATCGTAGGAGAGCCGTACTATTAAGAGGGGGTCCGCGTCGGAAAGGTTCGGGTGGAATCATCACGTACACGTTTCCTTCATTCTCTCCACATTTCCCTTGCACTTTGGAGCATCCCCCGTCTATCCTCTGTGTGTTTTTCCTGGCTGATGCTGCTAAGCTTGCGGTAGTACTGCTCCCTGGAGAGGCACCTACGGTAGTACCGTGCCATGGCACGGTAGTACCGCGGGAGCCCACGGTAGTACCCCTCCTCTGGAGCTGTAGTACCGTGGCTCCCAGGCCAAGTGCCGCTGCTTCGCGGTAGTAGGGGCGGATGTAACTTTTTACATCCGCGCCTCCGCGGTAGTACCGCGCTCGGCCTGCCAAGTGCCGCTGCTTCGCGGTAGTAGGGGCGGATGTAGTTTTTTTACATCCGTGCCTCCGCGGTAGTACCGCAGTCCTTGCGCGGTAGTATCGCGCGCGGCCTGTTTCAGCTGCCATGCGGTAGTACCGCTCCCCAGCGGTAGTACCGTGTCAGACTGTTGCACTGTTTCTTTTCCAGCGGAAGTAGGCACGGATGTATTTTTATTCATCTGCGCCCTTCATAGGCTAGGTCTTTCCTGCCTTGGGTAGTACCGCAAGGGGGAGCGGTAGTACCGCGCTCGTGGAAGTACTGCTCTTAGTCAGGCATGTTCTAGTCTCTGCTGCCGCCGCGGAAGTACCGTGGTCCCTCACGATAGTACCGCGTGGCCTTGCAGTAGTACCGCGTTCCTGGAGTGACAGTACCGCATGTCGCGGGCTGGATATGTGGATAACGGTTGGATCTTTTCCATAGCTATAAAAGGGGTGTCTCCTACCTCTAGTTGACCACCTCTTCCATCCCTAAGCTCCATTGTTGCTCCAAGCTCCATTTTCGCCCGATCTCTCTCCCTAGCCAATCAAACTTGTTGATTTGCTCGGGATTGGTTGAGAAGGCCCCGATCTACACTTCCACCAAGAGAAATTTGATTCCCCCCACTAATCCCTAGCGGATCTTGTTACTCTTGTGTGTTTGAGCACCCTAGATGGTTGAGGTCACCTCGGAGCCATAGTCCATTGTGGTGAAGCTTCGTGGTGTCGTTGGGAGCCTCCAATTAAGTTGTGGAGATTGCCCCAACCTTGTTTGTAAAGGTTCGGTCACCGCCTTCAAGGGCACCAATAGTGGATTCATGGCATCTCGCATTGTGTGAGGGCGTGAGGAGAATACGGTGGCCCTAGTGGCTTCTTGGGGAGCATTGTGCCTCCACACTGCTCTAACGGAGACGTACTTCCCCTCAAAAGGAAGGAACTTCGCTAACACATCCTCGTCTCCACCGGCTCCACTCTTGGTTATCTCGCGCCTTTACTTTTGCAAGCTTACTTGTGTTGTATCCCTTGCTTGCTTGTGTGCTTGTTGTTGTTGCATCATATAGGTTGTTCACCTAGTTGCATATCTAGACAACCTACTTTGATGCAAAGTTTAGTTTGGTAAAGAAAAGCTAAAAATTGTTAGTTGCCTATTCACCCCCCCTCTAGTCAACTATATCGATCCTTTCAACAACTCTAGTGATGAATACTATGATGAAACATCAATTAATCATGCTAATCAAGATAAAATGAATGACAATGATAAGGAGGAGATTGAGCGTCTAACTAAAGAACTAAACACTCTTAAGTTAGCTCATGAAACTACCTTGGAAGATCATCGAGAACTTTTAAAGACTCATGAGAAGTTACGCTTTGAAAAGCTCAACCTTGAGCAAGAGCATGAGTTTTTAAAGGCAGTCAATGATGATCTTCGCAAGAAAAGTTCTTCTTACATTGCCAAGCGTTTACTCTTATCTACTTACATGCCACAAGTAGCCTTGCGGAACTAAGGAGTGAGGGGCTACGTGGCCAGTTAGTCTCCTGAGTCGCGATGCTCAGGAGTCCCCCTTGACGCTCAAATGGTCTTCGTACCTTGGCTCCTCTCAGGGAGGGGCGCACGACGACCAGGTCCGAGGGACCTGTCTAGGTGGCGTGCCCCCCGTGTCTAGCCCCCTCGCGTGGCGCTCCCGAGGGGAGGTATTGCGATGAGGCCAGACACTGAGCTCTGGGCTCCCTGAGGTTGATACAGCCGTGGGCTGCCCTTAGTTGTTTATCACCAGTGCAGAGCATAGCGCTTCCGTATGTGTACGGGCATAGCCGCTCCTCGGCAGTGTCGTCAGCTAGCACGGAGCGTGGTGCTTCCACTGGTATGTGGGAGGCCCCCCCCCCTCCGGGAGGAGCCCCCGGGGCATGTACAGCCCCGCCTTGACACGTGGCTGGCACGGTAGGGCTAGACGAGGTGTATCTGGGCACTCGTGAGCCAGTGCGGGACTCATGAGGCCCCACCTCAAGGCGGGTTGCGCCTGATCTTGAGCCTTGGGCAGCTGAGTGTTCCTGCGAGGTGGTTAGATACAAATGCTCTACGTCCTCAGGTCTTGGCCCTCGAGCGAGCTCAGCCGCCGCTGGTATGCCAGGTCGCGATGTAGTGGACAAGGCCAAGGGGTGAGGGCTGGAGAGCCAGTAAGAGCTCCTGAGTTGCGATGCTCAGGCGCCCCTTTTAATGTGCAAGCGATTTGCATGAGGGAGAAAAGGCCCGTGGTAGGCGAGATAATCATAGGCAGGTTATGCATGAAAGGCAAATTAGCTTAGGCAAATGCAGGAGAGGTACACGCCACTGGGTCAGGCCCGAGCGGCTTGGGGATGATGCAGCCCGAGGGGCACCCCCAGCAAGGTAAACTAAAGACATAAGCAAAAGGGATACATGCCGTAGGGACAAACCCATGTGACCTGGGAATATTGTAGCCCTGAGGGCGCTCCCAGCTGAAATGAACTCGAAAGATGTCAGCTGATACCATTGTAGAGCGGGTGTTGGAGTAGCTGATGATGCACGGTGAAGAGGCCGATCCTCACGAACCACCGGAGCCCTGAGCCTCGGGAGGCTCTGGGGGTCCGGGCGGTTCCTCGAGGACCATATCCATCTCCGCCAGGACCGCGTGGTGCCTGGCCTCCTGAGCTGCCAGAATGCTCTGCAGAAGACGCTGGTGAGCGACAGCCGCGTTCGGCAGACCGAAAGGAATGCGAATGTAGCTATGCAGCGGACCCTCACAGCATCCCACGCGCGAAGGCCAGAAGCGCTCCTGAGACGCGACTCGGCTGAGCCCCGGGTAGTCGATGCAGATGCGCAACCCGCCATCCTCGCCTGGATGGGGAGCTACGCCAGGTAGGCGGCAATCGCCGCGTATGACTCTTGATTCCTGCAGCTCCTGAGTGGTCTTGGTGATGAACTCCTGAGGGTTGGGCCTTCCTTGCCTCATGCCTTCCTGAGGGAAGCGTGTTGCGAAGCACGCCTTCAAGTGGTGCCCGAGCGCCTCCCTCGTGATCTTGGCAAAGTCTGAGGCCCTCCAGGAGAGAGCCCCCGAACCTTGCCCGAGGAGGGTATCGGGCGCGCCTTCCTATGTGATGGAGGGAGGCGCCCCTTGCACGGGCGCGGATCCTGACGCGGCACCTCCGGAGATGCCAACCTCCTGAGGCTTTGAGCTGGGCGATGTCTTCTTCTTCTTGGGAACTGCCTTGGGAGGGTTCTCGCTCTTGCTATCTCGGTCCTCGACTGATGCAGCTTGGAAGGCACGCTCGAGAGATCACACCGCATCCTTCTCTTCGCAGGGGACTGTGATGATTCGCCGCTTCCCGACATCTTGAGGACATTGTAACCATGGTGAGTTACCGCCATGAACTTGGCCAAGGCTGGATACCCGAGGATGGCATTGTATGGCAGGCGAATGTGGGCAACATCAAAGTTGATGAGCTCAGTGCGGTAGTTCTTGCGCTGCCCGAAGGTGACAAGAAGGCGAACCTGCCCTATCGGAGTGGTGGAGCCTTCAGTAACTCCTGAGAAAGGCTTGGTTGGCTGAAGTTGATCATAGGGCACTTGGAGGTTATTGAACGTCTCGACGGACAGAACATTGAGTCCTGCTCCTCCATTGATGAGAGTCCTGGTAACTTGCACATTGCTGATGACTTGGGAACAAAGCATTGGGAGGATGCCAGCTGTGGCCGTGCACTTGAGTTGATCTGCTGAGCTGAAAGTGATGGCACACGTGGACCACCTGAGAGGGCGCGTGGCCTCGAGCTTGGGGAGGACTACATTCACCTCGCGAGCAAACTGTTTGAGGATGCGATGAGAGGCTGGGGCCTGGGCTCCGCCCAAGATGCAAGCGATAGCACGTGGCTCCTGGAAGCCCCCAGCCCCTTGTCCTGGTGGTGGTCATCATTCCTTCTCAGCGGTGGTGGCAGAGGAGGAAGGCCTGCGTTGCCCTGCGGGCGATCTTCGCGAGGTTGATCCCTCCAAGCCCCCTCGCGAAGCTGGTCTTGCCAGCGATCCTCGCGAGGTCGGTCACGCCACTCCTAGCGAGGGCCTCGGTCGTCCCATCGTCCTCCACCTCTTCCTCCTCCTCGGCCGTAGCCCCGGTCATTGCGCTCGGGGCGTCGGCCGATGCGTCCTTCTCGAATGGCTCTGAGCTCCTGGCATTCGTTGGTGTTGTGGGTGTAGAGGTTGTGGTAGGCGCAGAATCGGTTGCCCCTGGACGACTCCGGCTGGTCCCTGTCGCGCTTCGTGTCTGGTTCTGCTGCAAGCACAACTGCTCCTTTGCGCTTCACGTCCTTGGCCTTGGCTTTCTTCTCTTCTGGGTCAGTAGCCGGAAGCTCGAGGAGGGAGAGGCGTCCCTCCTCAGCTCTTGCGCACTTGGTCGCTAGGTTGAACAGCTCCAGAGATGTGCATAGATCCTCGTGGACGGCAAGCTCCTCCTCCATCTTGATGTCGCGGACGCCATCGGAGAACGCTGAGATGATGGCCTCCTCAGTCACCTTGGGAATCTTGAGGCGAGGGTTGTTGAAGCGCTAGATATACTTCTGCAAGGTCTCTCCTGGCTGCTGCTTGATGCGGCGCAGGTCACCCACGACCGGGGGACGGTCGCGAGTACCCTGGAAGTTGGCAATGAAGCGGTTGTGCATCTCGTCCCAAGAGGAGATCGAGCCGGGAGGCAGGTTCAGGAGCGAGGTGCGGGCACCATCCTTAAGCGCCATGGGAAACCAGTTCGCCATGACCTTTCCGTCTCCGTTGGCCGCCTCGATGCCCAGCTCATAGAGCTGCAGGAACTCCGCGGGGTCGGCAGTGCCGTCGTAGCGAGGAGGTTGGTCCGGCTTGAACTTGCCTGGCCAGGCAACGCTGCACAGCTCGGTGGTGAAGGCGCTGCAGCCTGCTGTGGCCACCGGAGCCCTTTGCAGACGCGGGGCTTGCTCTTGATGGTTCCCGCGTGCTGCCGCCAGGGGCAGCACGGGGTCTTGACGTGTTGGCGCAGGGATGCGGTCTTGATGCGCTGGAGTAGGGAGCACACGAGCGCCTTCTTGGGGCCGAGGGATTTCTTGGCAGCTCCTTTCTTGTCGCGCTGGCGCTGGACGCGGTGGGTCCCATCCAAGGGTCACGCGCCTTGGGGCCAGGGCGCCTTCTTGGGGAGGAGGTGGCGGAGGCGCCTCCTGAGCTGCATCACCCATGCAGGACGGAGGGCGAGGCAGCAAGAGGGACGACACAGGAGAGCCCCCTGCGGCGCTGACGAGCTCGGTGATGCGAGCGAGCCACTCCTCATAGAGGTCGTCGACGGGGCGGTAGTGCAGGAGCTTACGTGCCAGGAGCAACGCGGCCTGCGAATTCGTGGGAGCGCGACGAGCGTGAGACGATGAACCAGCTAGAGTTAGCGACGGAGTGGCAGTGTGGCCTTCCCGCCGCACCGAGGGATGCAGCGACGATGCTTGCTGCTCGTTCCCCGCCAGGCATGTGGCGGCATTGGCGGCATGCGATATAGAACGACGAGGAGGCCCACCGCCGGGAGCCGTCTGGGCGACGCAGGCGGCGAGAGCTCGGCGAGCGTCTGCCATGGATGCGACGAAGCGATGGAACGCAGAACCGCGGAAAGAAGATTCTAGTGCACCCTACCTGGCACGCCAAATGTCAGATATCGGGTTCCGGCAAAACCCTTAAGGTTCGAACTCTGGGGTGCGCGCGAAGATCTTGTCCCTACCGATCCACGCCCCAAAACCTTGCCGTGAATCTAAGCTAACACGAAGAACAACACAAGGGACACAAGGTTTATACTGGTTCGGGCCACTGTTGTGGTGTAACACCCTAATCCAGTGTGTGGTGTGGTGGATTGCCTCTGGGGATGATGATGAACAGTACAGAGGAAGAACAGCCTTACGAGGGGTGTTCTTGAGCTGGTGCGGTGTTCTGCTAGGGAAGGATTCTATCTCCTTCTACTGTGATGGCTATCTCTATTTATAGAGGCCCTGGTCCTCTTCCCAAATATTGAGCGGGAAGGCAGCCAACAACGGCCATTTTGAAGAGGGACAACTAGTACAAGCTATTCTGACTAAAGTTGGTCTTCGACTGCCAAAGGCACCGGCGATGACGCCGTCTTGGGCTCCACGGTGATCTCTGTCCTGCCGTCCTGCTGGTCTTGGTCTTGTTGCACCGCTATGGAAACCTTTGCTTGATGCCTCGGTACTCCATGTCTGCGCTTGCCCCCTTTGCACGAAAGAGGAAACAAGGACACTGCGCTGGTTGGCGCCCGCCTGGCGCCCGCTTGGTCTCGATCGTCATGGCTTGCGTCATGAGCACCTCGCGAGGTACTCCTTGCCTTGATCTCTCCGCCTCCTTGCAAGCCTGCCTGGTGAGGCCGCCCCTGAGGCAGCCTTGCGTCGTCCGCCCCGCGAGGCTTGGCCCCTCGCGAGGGTCTTGAACTTGGGTTGATGAAGACGGGCCGTACTGGGCCACTGCTTGAGCCACGCCGCAGGCCGCAGGAAGGCAAGTCTGGGGACCCGCGTTCCCAGATCGTCGACAGAGGGAGGTAGGTATTCTGAAGCTAGACTTTCCCAAGGCGTTCGACATGATCGAACATGCCCCGATGCTAGAAATCATGGAATGCATGGGCTTCGATGATCGCTGGCTTGGTTGGATTAAATGCCTATTCTGCACGGGCAAATATTCTATCCTCCTAAATGGAACCCCGGGTCAAAAATTCTTCTGCTTGAGAGGTGTTCGACAGGGAGATCCACTGTCCCCGCTCATTTTGTACTAGCGGCCGATCTTTTGCAGGCGGCTATCAATGATGCATATCGGGCGGGTGCCTTGCAACTTCCTATTCCAGTATCGGACGATGATTATCCTGTGATCCAATACACTGCCGATACGATCCTTGTGATGCCTGCGAACCAATCTCAAGCAGAAACCATCAAGCTTATTCTCCAGGATTACGCGGCGTCTATTGGCCGATGCATGAACTTTCAAAAATCCACACTGTTCACTGTCAATGCTTCTGTGGATGTGACTTCTCATCTTGCTCAGATTTTCGGCTGTGCCACGGGCGCCATGTCGTTCACATACCTTGGGCTGCCTATGGGCACTACAAAACTGAGTGTGACTGACCTTATGCCTCTCATCGCGTCAGTGGAACGAAGGCTCTCCTCGGCGACCACTATTCTTGACCTGGGTTCAAAACTTACTCTGGTAAACTCGGTGATCACTTCTCTTACAATATATGCCATGTGTTCAATCAAGATCTCACCGAAAATCCTTGCTCACCTGGACAAACTTCGGAGATACTGCTTGTGGGCCAAGAGCTCGGATGATGGCACAAAGGCGGTCTCGATGGCTGCTTGGGAGCTGGTTTCCCATCCCAAGAACAAAGGGGGGCTCGGTGTGATTGATCTTAAGATCCAAAACCAAGGGTTGCTCCTCAAGATGTTGCACAAGATTTATAATTGTGTGGACTTCCCTTGGGTTAAGTTTGTCTGGTCAGCATACTACGAGGGCTTGATACCGCATGCAACTGATCCTTGTGGATCGTTTTGGTGGCGTGACATCATGCAACTTGTGCCAATCTACAAAGGGTTCACTTCTGTGAACATGGGGGATGGGAGCACGATCCTCTTCTGGAAAGACATGTGGCACATTGACGTGCTGGCCGACAGTCATCCTAGTCTTTACTCGTTCGCCAAGAATGAGGACGTTGCCGTACGTGACCTTTAATTGCCACTACTCTCTGTCGGATGTTGGGTTCCGGTAGACCCTTAAGGTTCGAACTCTGGGGTGCGCACGAAGATCTCTCCCCTACCAATCTACGTCCGATTGCCTCGTGAGATCTAAGCTGGAAACGATGAACCACGCAAGGGACGCAAGATTTATACTGGTTCGGGCCACCGTTGTGGTGTAATACCCTACTCTAGTGTGTGGTGTGGTGGATTGCCTCAGGGGCTGATGATGAACAGTACAAAGGGAGAATAGCCTTGCGAGAGGTGTTCTTGGACTGATGCGATGAACTGCTCGGGTCAGTCCGATCGCCTCTCTCTCTCTAGGCTTCCCAAAGTCTGGATCCCATCTACTGTGGTGGCTAGTCCTATTTATAGAGGCCCTGGGGCTCTTCCCAAATATTGAGCGGGAAGGGCGCCAACAACGGCCATTTCAAAGGGGAACATCTAGTACAAGTTATCATAACTAAAGTTGGTCTTTGGCTGCCAAAAGCACTGGCGATGATGCCGCCTTGGGCTGCACGGTGACCTCCATCCTGCCGCTCCGCTGGTCTTGGTCTCGATGCACTGAAATGGCAACCTTTGCTTGATGCCTCGGTACTCCATGTCTGTGCTTGCCCCCTTTGCACCAAAGAGGAAACAAGGACACTGCACAGGCCGACGCCCTCCTGGCGCCCGCCTGGCCTCGATCGTCATGGCTTGTGTCATGAGCACCTCGCGAGGTACCCTGCCTTGATCTCTCCGCCTCCTCGCGAGCCTGCCTGGCAAGGCTGTCCCCGAGGAAGCCTTGCGTTGTCCTCCCACGAGGCTTGGCCCCTCGCGAGGGTCTTGGGTCTTGTGCTGATGAAGATGGGTCGTACTGGGCCACCACCTGAGCCACGCCGCAGGCCGCAGGCAGGCAAGTCTGGGGACCCCCGTTCCTAGAATGTCGACAGTAGCCCCCGGGCCCAAAGCGCGCTCGGACTTGGCTTAGCGGAGAAGCGAAGGGGCAAGTGCGGAGCACCGCGGGCCCCATCAGCCTGCGGCCTTGGGCGCCGCGTGGTGGTTGATTGGACGTGGGCGTCTCCGCTTCCCCATGCTCCCTCATTATGCGCCTGGCTAGGCGGCCACAAGATTTGCACACAGTTATCTTCCCTTTGCAGCCTATGCACTTCTTGCTCCTCTTTCCTCCTCGAGCCTCTCCTCCTGCCTCCGATCCATCTTGAGCTCTTCCCCCGTCCCATTGCTATGGCGCCGACGAAAAAGGACAAGGGGAAGATGTTGGGGAACGTTGCAGAAAATTAAATTTTTTCCTACGGTTTCACCAAGATCCATCTATGAGTTCATCTAAGCAATGAGTCATAGGAGAGAGATTGCATCTACATACCACTTGTAGATCGTGTGCGGAAGCGTTCAAGAGAACGGTGATGATGGAGTCGTACTCGCCGTGATCCAAATCACCGATGACCAAGTGCCAAACGGACAACACCTTCGTGTTCAACACACATACGGAGCGGATGACGTCTCCTCCTTCTTGATCTAGCAAGGGGGAAGGAGAGGTTGATGAAGATCCAGCAGCACGACGGCGTGGTGGTGGATGCAGCAGGACTCCGGCAAGGCTTCGCCAAGCTGCTGCGGGAGGAGGAAGAGGTGTAGCAGGGGGAGGGAGGCGCCAAGACACAGGGTGCAGCTGCCCTCCCTCCCCCTCCTTTATATAGGCCCCCAGGGGGGGCTCCGGCCCTAGGAGATCCAATCTCCCAAGGGGGACGGCGGCCAGGGGGGTGGAGTGCCCCCCAAGGCAAGTGGGGTGCGCCCCCCACCCTAGGGTTTTTAACCCTAGGCGCAGGAGGGGCCCAAGGGGGGGGCGCACCAGCCCACTAGGGGCTGGTTCCCCTGCCACTTCAGCCCACGGGGCCCTCCGGGATAGGTGGCCCCACCCGGTGGACCCCCGGGACCCTTCCGGTGGTCCCGGTACAATACCGGGTGACCCCGAAACTTTCCCGATGGCCGAAACAGCACTTCCTATATATAATTCTTTACCTCCGGACCATTCCGGAACTCCTCGTGATGTCCGGGATCTCATCTGGGACTTCGAACAACATTTGGTTTGCTGCATACTCATATTCATACAACCCTAGCGTCACTGAACCTTAAGTGTGTAGACCCTACGGGTTCGGGAGACATGCAGACATGCCCGAGACGGCTCTCCGGTCAATAAACAACAGCGGGATCTGGGTACCCATGTTGGCTCCCACATACTCCTCGATGATCTCATCGGATGAACCACGATGTCGAGGATTCAAACAACCCCGTATACTATTCCCTTTGTCAGACGGTATGTTACTTGCCCGAGATTCGATCGTCGATATCCCAATACCTCGTTCAATCTCGTTGCCGGCAAGTCACTTTACTCGTACCGTAATGCATGATCCCGTGACCAGACACTTGGTCACTTTGAGCTCATTATGATGATGCACTACCGAGTGGGCCCAGTGATACCTCTCCGTTATACGGAGTGACAAATCCCAGTCTTGATCCGTGTCAACCCAACAGACACTTTCGGAGATACCTGTAGTGCACCTTTATAGTCACCCAGTTACGTTGTGACGTTTGGTACACCCAAAGCACTCCTACGGTATCCGGGAGTTACACGATCTCATGGTCTAAGGAAGAGATACTTGACATAGGAAAAGCTCTAGCAAAACGAACTACACGATCTTGTGCTATGCTTAGGATTGGGTCTTGTCCATCACATCATTCTCCTAATGATGTGATCCCGTTGTCAACGACATCCAATGTCCATAGTCAGGAAACCATGACTATTCATTGACCAACAAGCTAGTCAACTAGAGGCTCACTAGGGACATGTTGTGGTCTAAGTATTCACACGTGTATTATGATTTCCGGATAATACAATTATAGCATGAATAAAAGACAATTATCATGAACAAGGAAATATAATAATAATCCTTTTATTATTGCCTCTAGGGCATATTTCCAACAGTCTCCCACTTGCACTAGAGTCAATAATCTAGTTACATTGTGATGAATCGAACACCCATAGAGTTCTGGTGTTGATCATGTTTTGCTCGCGGAAGAGGTTTAGTCAAGGGATCTGCGACATTCAGATCCGTATGTACTTTGCAGATATCTATGTCTCCATCTTGAACATTTTCACGGATGGAGTTGAAACGACGCTTGATGTGCCTGGTCTTCTTGTGAATCCTGGGCTCCTTGGCAAGGGCAATAGCTCCAGTGTTGTCACAGAAGAGTTTGATCGGCCCCGACGCATTGGGTATGACTCCTAGGTCAGTGATGAACTCCTTCACCCAAATTGCTTCATGCGCTGCCTCCGAGGCTGCCATGTACTCTGCTTCACATGTAGATCCCGCCACGACGCTCTGCTTGCAGCTGCACCAGCTTACTGCCCCACCATTCAACATATACACGTATCCGGTTTGTGACTTAGAGTCATCCAGATCTGTGTCGAAGCTAGCGTCGATGTAACCCTTTACGATGAGCTCTTCGTCACCTCCATAAATGAGAAACATGTCCTTTGTCCTTTTCAGGTACTTCAGGATATTCTTGACCGCTGTCCAGTGTTCCTTGCCGGGATTACTTTGGTACCTTCCTACCAAACTTACGGCAAGGTTTACATCAGGTCTGGTACACAGCATGGCATACATAATAGATCCTATGGCTGAGGCATAGGAGATGACGCTCATCTCTTCTTTATCTTTTGCCATGGTCGGGCATTGAGCCGAGCTCAATCTCACACCTTGCAGTACAGGCAAGAACCCTTTCTTGGACTGATCCATTTTGAACTTCTTCAAAATCTTATCAAGGTATGTGCTTTGAAAGACCTATGAGGCGTCTCGATCTATCCCTATAGATCTTGATGCCTAATATGTACGCAGCTTCTCTAAGGTCCTTCATTGAAAAACACTTATTCAAGTAGGCCTTAATGACGTCCAAGAATTCTATATCATTTCCCATCAAAAGTATGTCATCTACATATAATATGAGAAATGCTACAGAGCTCCCACTCACTTTCTTGTAAACGCAGGCTTCTCCATAAGTCTGCATAAACCCAAACGCTTTGATCATCTCATCAAAGCGAATGTTCCAACTCCGAGATGCTTCCACCAGCCCATAAATGGATCGCTGGAGCTTGCATACTTTGTTAGCATTCTTAGGATCGACAAAACCTTCCGGCTGCATCATATACAACTCTTCCTTAAGATAACCATTAAGGAATGCCGTTTTGACGTCCATCTGCCATATCTCATAATCATAGTATGCGGCAATTGCTAACATGATTCGGACGGACTTAAGCTTCACTACGGGAGAGAAAGTCTCATCGTAGTCAATCCCTTGAACTTGCCGATAACCCTTAGTGACAAGTCGAGCTTTATAGATGGTGACATTACCATCCGTGTCCGTCTTCTTCTTAAAGATCCATTTGTTTTCTATCGCTCGCCGATCATCGGGCAAGTCAGTCAAAGTCCATACTTTGTTTTCATACATGGATTCTATCTCAGATTGCATGGCTTCTAGCCATTTGTTGGAATCTGGGCCCGCCATCGCTTCTTCATAGTTCGAAGGTTCACCGTTGTCTAACAACATGATTTCCAGGACAGGGTTGCCATACCACTCTGGTGTGGAACGTGTCCTTGTGGACCTACGAAGTTCAGTAGCAACTTGATCCGAAGTACCTTGATCATCATCATTAATTTCCTATCCAGTTGGTGTAGGCACCACAAGAACATTTTCCTGAGCTGCACTACTTTCCGGTTCAAGAGGTAGTACTTCATCGAGTTCTACTTTCCTCCCACTTACTCCTTTCAAGAGAAACTCCTTTTCCAGAAAGGATCCGTTCTTGGCAACAAAGATCTTGCCTTCGGATCTAAGGTAGAAGGTATACCCAATGGTTTCCTTAGGGTATCCTATGAAGACGCATTTTTCCGACTTGGGTTCGAGCTTTTCAGGTTGAAGTTTCTTGACATAAGCATCGCATCCCCAAACTTTTAGAAACGACAGCTTAGGTTTCTTCCCAAACCATAATTCATACGGTGTCATCTCAACGGATTTAGACGGTGCCCTATTTAAAGTGAATGTAGCTGTCTCTAGAGCGTATCCCCAAAATGATAGCGGTAAATCGGTAAGAGACATCATAGATCGCACCATATCCAATAGAGTGCGATTACGATGTTCGGACACACCGTTACGCTGAGGTGTTCCAGGCGGCGTGAGTTGTGAAACGATTCCACATTTTCTTAAGTGTGTACCAAATTCATGACTTAAATATTCTCCTCCATGATCCGATCGTAAGAATTTTATCTTTCGATCATGTTGATTCTCTACTTCATTTTGAAATTCCTTGAACCTTTCAAAGGTCTCAGACTTGTGTTTCATTAAGTAGACATACCCATATCTACTTAAGTCATCAGTGAGAGTGAGAACATAACGATATCCTCTGCGAGCCTCAACGCTCATTGGACCACACACATCAGTATGTATGATTTCCAACAAGTTGGTTGCTCGCTCCATTGTTCCGGAGAACGGAGTCTTGGTCATTTTGCCCATGAGGCATGGTTCGCATGTGTCAAATGATTCATAATCGAGAGACTCTAAAAGTCCATCAGCATGGAGCTTCTTCATGCGCTTGACACCAATGTGACCAAGGCGGCAGTGCCACAAGTATGTGGGACTATCGTTATCAACTTTACATCTTTTGGTATTCACACTATGAATATGTGTAACATTACGTTCGAGATTCATTAAGAATAAACCATTGACCATTGGGGCATGACCATAAAACATATCTCTCATATAAATAGAATAACCATTATTCTCGGATTTAAATGAGTAGCCATCTCGCATCAAACGAGATCCAGATACAATGTTCATGCTCAAACTTGGCACTAAATAACAATTATTGAGGTTTAAAACTAATCCCGTAGGTAAATGTAGAGGTAGCGTGCCGACAGCGATCACATCGACCTTGGAACCATTCCCGACGCGCATCGTCACCTCGTCCTTCGCCAGTCTCCGCTTATTCCGCAGCTCCTGCTGTGAGTTACAAATATGAGCAACGACACCGGTATCAAATACCCAGGAGTTACTACGAGTACTGGTAAGGTACACATCAATTACATGTATATCAAATATACCTTTAGTGTTGCCGGCCTTCTTGTCCGCTAAGTATTTGGGGCAGTTCCGCTTCTAGTGACCCTTCCCTTTGCAATAAAAGCACTCAGTCTCAGGCTTGGGTCCATTCTTTGACTTCTTCCCGGCAACTGGCTTACCGGGCGCGGCAACATCTTTGCCGTCCTTCTTGAAGTTCTTCTTACCCTTGCCCTTCTTGAACTTAGTGGTCTTATTGACCATCAACACTTGATGTTCTTTCTTGATTCCAACCTCTGCTGACTTCAGCATTGAAAATACTTCAGGAATGGTCTTCACCATCCCCTGCATATTGTAGTTCAGCACAAAGCTCTTGTAGCTCGGTGGGAGCGACTGAAGGTTTCTGTCATTGACCGCCTCGTCCAGGAGGTTGATCTCCAGCTGGGACAGGCGGTTGTGCAACCCAGACATTTTGAGTATGTGCTCACTGACAGAACTGTTTTCCTCCATCTTACAACTATAGAACTTGTCGGAGACTTCATATCTCTCGACCCGGGCATGAGCTTGAAAAACCATTTTCAGCTCCTCGAACATCTCATATGCTCCGTGTCGCTCAAAACGCTTTTGGAGCCCCGGTTCTAAGCTGTAAAGCATGCCACACTGAACAAGGGAGTAATCATCAGCACGTGATTGCCAAGTGTTCATTACGTCTTGGTTCTCTGGGATGGGTGCTTCACCTAGCGGTGCATCTAGGACATAATCTTTCTTTGCTGCTATGAGGATGATCCTCAGGTTCCGGACCCAGTCCGAATAGTTGCTGCCATCATCTTTCAGCTTGGTTTTCTCTAGGAACGCGTTGAAGTTCATGTTGACATGAGCGTTGGCCATTTGATCTACAAGACATTTTTTGCAAAGACTTTTAGACTAAGTTCATGATAATTAAGTTCATCTAATCAAATTATTTAATGAACTCCCACTCAGATTGACATCCCTCTAGTCATCTAAGTGTTACACGATCCGAGTCGACTAGGCCGTGTCCGATCATCACGTGAGACGGACTAGTCATCATCGGTGAACATCTCCATGTTGATCGTATCTTCCATACGACTCATGTTCGACCTTTCGGTCTCTTGTGTTCCGAGGCCATGTCTGTACATGCTAGGCTCGTCAAGTTAACCCTAAGTGTTTCTACATGTGTAAACTGTCTTACACCAGTTGTATGTGAACGTAAGGATCTATCACACCCGATCATCACGTGGTGCTTCGAAACGACGAACTTTAGCAACGACGCACAGTTAGGGGGAGAACTTTCTTGAAATTATTATAAGGGATCATCTTATTTACTACCGTCGTTCTAAGTAAACAAGATGCATAAACATAATAAACATCACATGCAATTATATAAAGTAGTGACATGATATGGCAATATCATATAGCTCCTTCGATCTCCATCTTCAGGGCTCCATGATCATCTTCATCACCGGCATGACACCATGATCTCCATCATCATGATCTCCATCATCGTGTCTTCATGAAGTTGTCACGCCAACGACTACTTCTACTTCTATGGCTAATGCATTTAGCAATAAAGTAAAGTAATTTACATGGCGTTCTTCAATGACATGCAGGTCATACAAAAATAAAGACAACTCCTATGGCTCCTGCCGGTTGTCATACTCATCGACATGCAAGTCGTGATTCCTATTACAAGAACATGATCTCATACATCACAATATATCATTCATCATTCATCACAACTTCTGGCCATATCACATCACATGACAATTGCTGCAAAAACACAAGTTAGACGTCCTCTAATTGTTATTGCATCTTTTACATGGCTGCAATTGGGTTCTAGCAAGAACGTTTTCTTACCTACGAATAACCACAACGTGATTTTGTCAACTTCTATTTACCCTTCATAAGGACCCTTTTCGTCGAATCCGCTCCAACTAAAGTAGGAGAGACAGACACCCGCTAGCCACCTTATGCAACTAGTGCATGTCAGTCGGTGGAACCTGTCTCACGTAAGCGTACGTGTAAGGTCGGTCCGGGCCGCTTCATCCCACAATACCGTTGGAGCAAGAAAAGACTAGTAGAGGCAAGCAAGTTGACAAGATCTACGCCCACAACAAAATTGTGTTCTACTCGTGCAATAGAGAACTACGCATAGACCTAGCTCATGATGCCACTGTTGGGGAACGTTGCAGAAAATTAAAAAATTTCCTCCGGTTTCACCAAGATCCATCTATGAGTTCATCTAAGCAACGAGTCATAGGAGAGAGATTGCATCTACATACCACTTGTAGATCGCGTGTGGAAGCGTTCAAGAGAACGGTGATGATGGAGTCGTACTCGCCGTGATCCAAATCACCGATGACCAAGTGCCGAACGGACAGCACCTCCGCGTTCAACACACGTACGGAGCGGATGACGTCTCCTCCTTCTTGATCCAACAAGGGGAAGGAGAGGTTGATGAAGATCCAGCAGCACGACGGCGTGGTGGTGGATGCAGCAGGACTTCGGCAGGGCTTCGCCAAGCTGCTGCGGGAGGAGGAAGAGGTGTAGCAGGGGGAGGGAGGCGCCAAGACACAGGGTGCGGCTGCCCTCCCTCCCCCTCCTTTATATAGGCCCCCAGGGGGGGCGCCGGCCCTGGGAGATCCAATCTCCCAAGGGGGGCGGCGGCTAGGGGGTGGAGTGCCCCTCAAGGCAAGTGGGGTGCGCCCCCCACCCTAGGGTTTTCAACCCTAGGCGCAGGGGGGGGCAAGGGGGGGGGAGCGCACCAGCCCACTAGGGGCTGGTTCCCCTCCCACTTCAGGCCACGGTGCCCTCCGGGATAGGTGGCCCCACCCGGTGGACCCCCGGGACCCTTCCGGTGGTCCCGGTACAATACCGGGTGACCCCAAAACTTTCCCGTGGCCGAAACAACACTTCCTATATATAATTCTTTACCTCCGGACCATTCCGGAACTCCTCGTGACATCCGGGATCTCATCCGGGACTTCTAACAACATTCGGTTTGCTGCATACTCATATTCATACAACCCTAGCGTCACCGAACCTTAAGTGTGTAGACCCTACGGGTTCGGGAGACATGCAGACATGACCGAGACGGCTCTCCGGTCAATAACCAACAGCGGGATCTGGATACCCATGTTGGCTCCCACATACTCCTCGATGATCTCATCGGATGAACCACGATGTCGAGGATTCAAACAACCCCGTATACTATTCCCTTTGTCAGACGGTATGTTACTTGCCCGAGATTCGATCGTCGGTATCCCAATACCTCGTTCAATCTCGTTGCCGGCAAGTCACTTTACTCGTACCGTAATGCATGATCCCGTGACCAGACACTTGGTCACTTTGAGCTCATTATGATGATGCACTACCGAGTGGGCCCAGTGATACCTCTCCGTTATACGGAGTGACAAATCCCAGTCTTGATCCGTGTCAACCCAACAGACACTTTCGGAGATACCTGTAGTGCACCTTTATAGTCACCCAGTTACGTTGTGACGTTTGGTACACCCAAAGCACTCCTATGGTATCCGGGAGTTACACGATCTCATGGTCTAAGGAAGAGATACTTGACATAGGAAAAGCTCTAGCAAAACGAACTACACGATCTTGTGCTATGCTTAGGATTGGGTCTTGTCCATCACATCATTCTCCTAATGATGTGATCCCGTTGTCAACGACATCCAATGTCCATAGTCAGGAAACCATGACTATCCGTTGACCAACGAGCTAGTCAACTAGAGGCTCACTAGGGACATGTTGTGGTCTAAGTATTCACACGTGTATTACGATTTCCGGATAATACAATTATAGCATGAATAAAAGACAATTATCATGAACAAGGAAATATAATAATAATCCTTTTATTATTGCCTCTAGGGCATATTTCCAACAGAAGAAACCTGTGCCCTCGTCCATCATGCCCCCGGCGGTAGCTCCCGCCGTCGACAAATCGCTCATACTCAACCTGGAGGCCCTGGAGAAGGTCTGCTCCGCGCTTGCCTCCAACTTTAATGAGTGCAGGAAGATGACGGTCTGGCCCGCGTCCCACGCCTCCTTCGACAGGGTCATCACGGAGGTCCGATTCTTCGCCGATGCCTTGTGGGCTGGCCTGGTTCCCCCCTTTTCCGCCTTCTTCAATGCGGTGCTTTCCCATTACCAGATCCACATGATGCATCTTGGCCCCAATCCATTGCTCTGCTTGCTGTCTTTGCCTTCGTCTGCGAGGCCATGGTGGGGATTCCTCCTTCCGTTGCCCTTCCGCGCCACTTCTTCTCGCTGCGCTTGACCGATCCTTCGAAGTGTTCGGGGTGTGTGAGCTTCCAGGCCGTGCCAGAGACAGACGCCTCGGGGATCGATTTTAGCCTCCCACCTTCTGCGAGCGGGTTCTGGGAGCGGTGGCTGTACATGGACGCTGGGGTGCCCAGCTCCCTGCTCGCGCACCCAACACTGCCTGCTATTCCCAACCCTGGTTGGGATCACGAAGAGCTCATGAGCCCCCAACTTGCCTTTGTCTGGAATCGCTTCGAGAGGTTCAGGGAGCTCGAGGTGATGGCGCCCAAGGTGGTGAAGGAGTTCTTCTGGCACTACATCGCTCCTCTCCAGCGCCATTCCCGCCCAATGTGGACTTACATCAGTCGTAAGGACCGTATGAGGCTCCAGGAAGGGGATCTCGCACCGGAGACGTTGAAGAAGGTGCTGCTGGCCCGGATGGGCAACCCCTCCCCTGGCAGCGTTGGCCATGGGGGCGCCCTGCTGTACCTTTGCAGAAACAGCGACGACTTCGCGAGGCAGATGCCTCATTTCGACGAATGGGGGTTGTGCCCAGCCAACCTTGTGGGACCTCGCAAGAATCCGGTTGCCGTGATCCTTCCCCCGGCTGCCCGCGCTGACCTCGCCTCGGGAGTCGTTGCAGGGAGGCAAGGATTGGCGGGAGCCGAGGGGCCTGATGTCGAGGTGCTGATGTCGCATGGGGCTCCCGAGGCGCCCTCCTCTGGAGCTGATGGTACCCCTCGCGAGGTGGTGGCTGACGAGGGAACGCGGCCTGCCGCTCCCGAGGCTAAAGCCCCCGAGACCCCGTCAGGCCACCAAGAGGTGGTGTCTGATTGCTCCCCTCTGGCTGGTGCTCCTGATGCAGGCCAGCCTAATGCTTCGGCTCCTATGCCGCGCGCCAGCCCTCACATCGCGAGCTTGGGCCGGTTCCGCATAGACTTCGAGGCGCTTCACAAGAGGAAAGAGGATTCTGGTGTTGATGAGCGCCCGCACCGCCCATTGAAGCACAGGAAGTACTTCGCCATGGACGAGTAAGTCTCTCCTTCTCATGGTTCCTTGTCTGCCCCTCTTTTGCTAACCGTGGCCTTTCAGGATTCTCTCCGACGAGCCCGCGGAGCCAACTGAAGAGCCACTCCCTTAGGCTCCTCCTCCGTCACCAACCTCAATTGCCTCGGGTTCGCGCACCGCCTCGGGTGCAAGTTTGGCTGGAGAGGCAGGCCGTCCTGTGCAAGGTTGTCAGAATCGCGATTCTATTGTACGATTCTACGACTTTACGATCCAAACTAACCCATATGATTCTATGATTTTGGTTCATAGAATCTACGTTTTTACGATCCTGATAGTGAAGATTCTACGATTTGCGATCCTGCCATCAGAGCTCCGATCCAATTCAGAATCACGATCCTGACAACCTTGGTCCTGTGGCACGTCTTGATCCTGTCGTCACGCCGCTTTTCCCTCCAGAGCCCTCCCTGGGCACATCTAGCTTGCCCAGAGCTCCTTCATTGATCATCAGCGGCGAGTGGCTGAAGCCAATCTTCGGGTCCCCAGCGGGAGGTGGATTGACGCCAGGCTGGGTCTCTCGCGGTGCCCGCCCAGTGATCCCAGGGGCACCAGCCCCCAGCCCCCTGCCGAGAGGGGGCAAACCGCCCCAAGGCCCTCCGCCGGTGTCGACGATGGAGGATGGTGTTGACGACGTGCTTGGGCGTGCACGGGAGTGCAGAGTTCTCCGCCAAGAGTTCCTCCGAAGGGTAGTCGATGCAGTGGGCCAGCTCGGCGCAGAGCTGGCGGCTGAAGACGCGTGTCTCGAAGCTGAAAGCTTGAGGCTAGTTGAGGAGCGGCGCAAGCTGAAGGCGGCTATTGGTCTCACGCGCCACCAGCGTGACCTCGAGAATGCCAAGGCTGAAGTGTCCT
The DNA here is from genome assembly GCF_018294505.1 of Triticum aestivum. NCBI lineage: Eukaryota > Viridiplantae > Streptophyta > Magnoliopsida > Poales > Poaceae > Triticum > Triticum aestivum. The sequence continues at coordinate 301,366,161 of NC_057813.1, forward strand.
TGGCGGCCTCTCGGGAGGCCTGTGCCCGGGCCCTTGAAGAAGCTCAGGAGGCCGACAAGCGACCCGAAGCTGTGGAGGAGCGCGTGTGGGAGCTCCAGGACTGGTGCAACTCCCTGGAGCAGCAAGTGGAGCTGCGCCGATCCGCCCTCGCACTGCTGAAGGGAGGGCCCACTGAAGAGGAGGAACTCCGGAGGCGTGAGGAAGCGCCGACGCTGGAGACTACCAAGCGCAACCTTGATCTGGAGCGGTTGGAGACGAGGGAGCGCCAGGTTGCCCAAGCGGAGGACGACGTCGGTGCGTGGGAGGCCCGGATCCAGGAGGAGATCGATAATCGCGTGGCGGAGGCTCGCGTCGGGCTTGAGCGCGAGTATGCAGAACGACTGGAGTTGATCAGGGCTGAAGCCACGGGCAGGACTGCTGCCCTCAGGACCAGGCTGACTGAAGCTACACAGAGAGCTGAGGCCACCGCTGCCGCGCTAAGCTCGACACAGGCCGAGCTGCTTCTTCTTTGATGGCGGGTTGATGACGCCGAGGCAGTCGCGGAGCGGAATGCGGACGAGATCCGCCAGCAGCAGACGTTGGAGCACATGCACGGCCCCATGCTCCGAACGCTTAGGGAAAGGTCCAACACGGCCTTGGGCAACATCTGCGAGGCTGCCGCTGAGGAGCCGCACGTGACCAACTATGCCGGCAACCTCCAGTTCTTCACTGACGTGGTGACGCATCTGGAGAACCGCTCTGAGAGGTCTCGCCAGCTGGTGGAGGGACGGAGCCGTGGTCTGCTTGCGCGGGCATTTTCCCGCGTCTTCAGCCATCTTCAGAACCTTGATCCCCTCTTCGACTTTGATGCCGCCATCGCCCCAGTGCCTGAGGCCGTTCGGGGCGACCTAGCGCGGAGGGTGGAGGACAACATTGATGCGCTCGTCCGGGCATTCACTTCTGACGACGACGGGGTGATCGTTGCCGTAGATGAAGGCGTCATGGCGAACGATGGTGGAAACGGCACCAACAATGGTGGTGAAGAGGCTGGCAACAATGACGGTGGTGCCAGCGACGCCTTCAGGGATGCCCTGGGAGATGCGGCGAGCGATTTGTCCGATTGACCCCGTGCTTCCTCCCGCTGCTTGCCCTGCGCAGGAAGAGACTTGGGCGTGGCCCTGAAGGTTGTGAGAGCATTTTGGGAGGGGAAGCCCCTCATGTAAGAAAATTGTTGCCTATGTGTTGTCAAGATTGGCGCCTGACGAGTGCCTGCATGATGCCGTGATTATCGTGATGAATAGGTCATTGTGGTTTTACCTTTGTCTTGGCGCGCCTCGAGTGGGCTTGTGGTGTGCGTTCGAGGGCCCATGGGGGTCCCATTCGATCATGCGGCGAGAGCCTGGCTGGAGAGAACACCGGCCGCGGGACGGCGGGTGCACGTGTTGGGCCCTGCCCCACTCGCGAGGGGCCCACGAGAGGGAGGCAGCTAGTGTGAATTCCAACTTTAGCGGAAATAGGAGCACGAGAAAGCACGCGAATAAGACACAACACCCCTTCCCGCATACGCAAAAACAAATTCAACTTCAACTCAGATCTGGGGCAAGAAAGCTTGTTCGCACTAAAGGAGAAAACAAGGCAAATGGCCGCATCCGACACCTAGTCTAGTCTTCGACGTCTTCTCACCAGCGCGGAGTTAAGTGCTGCCACTGGGCGTGGGAGGGAGCCCCTGAGGCCCGAGGGCGGCTCTCCGGAGACTCCGGGGCGTGTACAACCCCAACTCATTATTACGTGAGAGTGTCATGGGCAGTGAGCTTCACAGGCACTGGGCCTTCTTCATAGGTACCAGCCTTGCTTCATATCGCCAGATGAGGGCCCCGCCTTGCGCCACCCTTGACCCCACCGACGGCGACCGGAAACCAGGACGACATCAATGGGGAAAAGAGGATGCCAGCGGTTCCCCCGACGACCACGGGTCCCCTACCGGGGGCAGGCCCTGGGGCACCTCCCCGATAGAGGGCCTACCTCTGAAGAACACCTTGCTCCGCACGCAGCGGGGAGGAGCCTGGCTCCCGACCCCTCTCCTGCTGCCCTAGTGCCCTCCTCCTGAGGGGAAGGAGATCGCCGCACTAGGGCAGCCATCCGCTGCGGTGACCTAAACATCCTGCGACCCATGGTTAGCATAAGCCTACTCTTGAGGAATTAGCGGTACCTGTTAGTTGTCGAGGCTCCTGTGAGGCTCCTGAAAGAGCTCGGCTTCTGGCGCTTCTTCCTCCCAGCCTGACCTGAGGAACGAGTTGTGGTCTTCCTCCAGCGTGTACCCTCGGTCCACCATGCGGGGCACATAGGCTTCTGGGGCTGCCACCCCAAAGGCCTCGCCGTGGTGCTCCGCACGCCATGCAGCTCGACTTGAAGCTCCATCTTGGGAACAGTAAAGTGGCGGCCCGCCAGGACCAAAGGCAGCGCTGCGCATGCCCTCGCTCACCAGGGGCGGTGCCGGCACAGCCTGCTGCTCGACGCTAACGGCCAAGCCGGTGTTGACGAAGCCTTGAAGCGCGCTCAGGGGTGCGTGGGCGAGGATCGGCCGCCTCGTGATCCTCCCGGGGCTTAGGGTGGAAGTTGGACGCAGAACGGGGGAGCCCCTGATGCAGCGGCATCCAGGAGCTCGGCGACACGCTCCAGCAGCACGTCGCAGCCGCTTTCTTGCAGTCTGCACCGCAGCAGCTCCCGCGCTACCGTGAGTGTGGCCTTCATGTTTGTCTGCTCCCGCCGGGTGTGCAGTGCCGTGGCCACAGCGTGGCTTGAGGCCCTTGCGGCCGATCATACTTGCTGTGGAGTGAGGGCAGGGGACGCCTGACCGCGTCGCCCGTGTCCCGCAGTGTTCTGCGGGGCGCGGGCTGCCTGAGGTGTAGGGTTGAGGTCATCTTGGGCAGGCGGCACGGCATGGGCAGGCCATGCCGCCCATCAGTCGGAGTTGGCCGTCGGGTCGCCGGACATGGAGGTGGTGACGCGTCAGAATGTAGGACGGAGGAAAGAAGATTCCGGCGCACCCCTACCTGGCGCGCCAAATGTCGGATGTTGGGTTCCGACAGACCTTTAAGGTTCGAACTCTGGGGTGCGCACGAAGATCTCTCCCCTACCGATCTACGTTCGATCGCCTCGTGAGATCTAAGCTGGAAACGATGAACCACGCAAGGGACGCAAGATTTATACTGGTTCGGGCCACCGTTGCGGTGTAATACCCTACTCCAGTGTGTGGTGTGGTGGATTGCCTCACGGGCTGATGATGAACAGTACAAAGGGAGAACAGCCTCGCGAGAGGTGTTCTTGGACTGATGCGATGAACTACTCGGGTCAGTTCGATCGCCTCTCTCTCTCTAGGCTTCCCAAAGTCTGGATCCCATCTACTGTGGTGGCTAGTCCTATTTATAGAGGCCCTGGGCGTCTTCCCAAATATTGAGCGGGAAGGGCGCCAACAACGGCCATTTCGAAGGGGAACATCTAGTACAAGTTATCCTGACTAAAGTTGGTCTTCGGCTGCCAAAAGCACTGGCGATGACGCCGCCTTGGGCTCAACGGTGACCTCCATCCTGCCACTCCGCTGGTCTTGGTCTCGTTGCACTGAAATGGCAACCTTTGCCTGATGCCTCGGTACTCCACGTCTGTGCTTGCCCCCTTTACACCAAAGAGGAAACAAGGACACTGCGTAGGCCGGCGCCCGCCTGTCCTCGATCGTCATGGATTGCGTCACGAGCACCTCGCAAGGTACCCTGCCTTGATCTCTCCGCCTCCTCGTGAGCCTGCCTGGCGAGGCCGTCCCCTAGGAAGCCTTGCATCGTCCGCCCCGCGAGGCTTGGCCCCTCGCGAGGGTCTTCAGTCTTGTGCTGATGAAGATGGGCCGTACTGGGCCACCACCTAAGCCATGCCGTAGGCCGCAGGCACGCAAGTCTGGGGACCCCCTGTCGGTGTCAAAACCGGCAGATCTCGGGTAAGGGGTCCCGAACTGTGCGTCTAGGCGGATGGTAACATGAGACAAGGGACACGATGTTTTTACCCAGGTTCGGGCCCTCTTGATGGAGGTAAAACCCTACTCCTGCTTGATTAATATTGATAATATGGGTAGTACAAGAGTAGATCTACCACGAGATCAGAGAGGCTAAACCCTAGAAGCTAGCCTATGGTATGATTGTTGTTCGTCCTACGGACTAAACCTCTCCGGTTTATATAGACAGCGGAGAGGGCTAGGGTTACATAGAGTCGGTTACAATGGGAGGAGATCTACATATCGTATCGCCAAGCTTGCCTTCCACGCCAAGAAAAGTCCTATCCGGACACGGGACGAAGTCTTCAATCTTGTATCTTCATAGTCCGGGAGTCCGTCCAAAGGTCATAGTCCGGCCATCCGGACACCCCCTAATCTAGGACTCCCTCAGTAGCCCCTGAACCAGGCTTCAATGACGACGAGTCCGGCGCACAAATTGTCTTCGGCATTGCAAGGCGGGTTCCTCCTCCGAATACTTCATAGAAGATGTTGAACACAAGGATAGTATCCGGCTCTGCAAAGTAGTTTCCACATACCACCGTAGAGAGAATAATATTCGCACAAATCTAATGTGCTGACGTATTCCGTAGCGTGACATCATGCCACAGCCAAGCCTTTATTCGAATCGTTTTACTGTCCCACCTCAGCGTGTTTAGCGAGGCGGTTTCCTTGGCACGTCTTGTCAAAGCAGAGATCGTGTCCCCTTATTCTGGGATTCTCATCAATACGGGCGTGGGTAACCCAACCGCGCCATTAATCGCGACGCTTGGGAGATAAGCGAGTTTTGCTAGGCTGGTTGGGGCACATAGTTTCAGTCGCCCATATAAGGGGATAAGAATCCACCCTTCCCATCTACGCCTTCCTCTTCCTTTGCTTATCCATTGCTGCGCACTCGAGCTCCAGCGCCCAAGTCCGCACTTCTCACCTCAACCTTCTCCAATCATGTCTGGAGTGGGAGGCAAGTGGATGGCCTCCTCCGTCATGGAGGGGCAAGTCAAAAAGCTGAGGAAAGCCGGATACTTGTCCAACGACATCGCGCACCGGCTCCCAGATGAGGGGCAGCTCATCCCCACCCCCAGGCCCCATGAGAGGGTCGTGTTTCTCCCCCATCTCCTCCGCGGACTGGGCTTTCCTCTTCACCCATTTGTCTGAGGGCTCATGTTCTACTACGGCCTAGATTTCCACGATCTGGCCTCGAACTTCATCCTCAACATCTCGGCATTTATCGTCGTGTGCGAGGTCTTCCTCCGCATCCAGCCCCACTTTGGCTTATGGCTGAAGACCTTCAATGTCAAGCCGAAGGTTGTGGGCGGCCGACAAGCGGAGTGCGGAGGCGCCATGGTGGGCAAGATGGAAAACGTCACATGGCTCGAGGGCTTCTTTGTGGAAACCATCAAAGGGTGGCAATCGGGGTGGTTCTACATCACCGAGCCGCGTGACCCTGAATGGGTAGCGGCCCCCGAGTTCCGATCTGGCATCCCCACACGGCTCACCTCATGGAAAGAGACGGGCCTATCGTGGGGTAATCCGGAAGAGGCGACCGGACTCCAAACCTGCATCTAGAACCTGATGGACAAGAAGGTCAAACTCGTCAACATAGTCCAGGTCATGCTCTTCCGCCGGATCCTCCCGTGTCAACGACGGGCTTTTAATCTGTGGGAATTCGACCCGGCCCAGCACCAAACTCTGTCCAGGCTCTTCGATACAATGCACGAAGATGCTTGGAAGGTGCTTTTCAAGAGCTTCGAGGTCCACCCTCCCACTACCGAGGATCGCGGATTCTGCGCGAAGCGCCAAGCCAGTGCGGTAAGCTTAGTTTACCCATTATATGGTATTTGTTTTTCATAGTTTGACTCTATGAGGGATCTAAACTCCCATTCCTTTAACAGGACTGGCAGAAGAAGGCCGGACAGATTGACTGTCCGGCTCCTTTGCCCGAAGACCCAGCAGACGCCCATTTGGCAAAGCTGCTGGTTCCGGCACGTCACGTGGTGCCAGAGAAGAAGGCCAAGAAGAAGGCCACGGGAACTCGAAGGAGCTCCCGGCGACTGGTGGTGTCGAACTCATCGCCCGACGACCCCAAAGCGCACTCCTCCTTTGAAGACAAGGAGGAGGAAGAAGAAGCCTCTCCCCTCCAGCGGGGGAGGCATGAAAAGGAAGGCCGCCCCGACTGGGGAGGCCGGAGGGTCCAAGAAGGGGAAGACCCTTCTCCCGGACTATGCCTCCGACGCCGAAGACGGCGGAGAGGAGTGGCCAACCAGGGCCAAGCCCCTGGCAACATCGTAAGTATTTGGATACCAGAATAACTCATGGCGTTCCTTTAGTGCACATCACCTTCTGACGCCGAATATAATTATGCAGTCCGCCCAAGGCTCAGCTCGACGATTCGTCGAGTGGCTCCCTGGACTCGTCGGATATGAATAGTCTTTCACTTCCGACGGCTTCCTTCCCCGCCCTACGGACGAAGCCGAGGTGGAGTCCCAAAAGGGGTTAAGTCAGGAGGAGGTGGTCCTGGAGGCGCAGCAAGGCGACCTTCCGGACTCCAGGCCCAAAGGGGATAAAACCCTGGAGGGATCTAAGTCTGGCCCTGGGCCGGACACCACACCGGAACCTTCAGTGGTTCCGGAGTCCGGCAGGCGGCCCCTTCACCAGAAGGGCAAGCCTGCGACGCCGGCGGCCTCCGTCCAACCGGTGGCGCCGGACAATTTGCTGGAGGTGCTTAACGGCGCCTCCATCGACGAGGAACACCGCACTGTTATGAGTGCGGTGATCGAGAAGGTTCAGTCCGCCAAGAGCAGGCTGACAGAAGCCCGTGCCAGCGTTTTAACAGGCTTTGAGGTATGTATTTAAAACATGTAAAAAATGTTACCGCATAGACAGTAGCCCCTGATGCTTAGTTTGGTGTTCGGAAAGAAAAGTCAGACTGAGGATCTAAAAAGATATACGCAGGAGTCTAACATAAATACGTCAATATGGGAATGCAGGCTGCGCTGTTGACCTCTGCCGTACTGACTGCGGAGGTCGATGCATTGAAGCAGAGCCTCGAGCGGTCCGAGAACGAGCTCGGCCTTGCCAAGAAGCAGCTCGAGGACAAGGAAGGTAGGTAGTGCCTTATGTAAATATATATAAAAATACCTGGTTGCAAATAATGACAGGACCAACGTGAATGTTACAGGGGCCACAACCGAGGTGGCGACCCTGAAGGAAGCGCTGTCCAAGGCCGAAGATAATGCAGCCATGGAGCACACCGAGCGAGAGAAACAAGAGGCGCGGGTTGCGGAGGTGCGGCAAGAGCTCAATGCTCTCTTGAAGAAACACTAGACTTTAGAGCTTGACTCAAAGACGCGAGAGTCCGAGCTCGCCTCGGCACTTGAAAGTGCCAAATCTGCCAAAGCCGAAGCCTAAAAAGCCCTCCAGGAGATTGAGGCGATGAAAAAGATAGCGGCGGGTAAGGCATTCTTTATGCAAAGCAAGCATGTGAAAGTGAATTACGTGTTACTTACCCGAATCCAGAGCTCTCCAGGAGCATTCGCAGATCTGCCCCGCAGTGTGTCTAACGCCGCCGCATTCTACCGAGCCGAAGAAGGGAGCTCGACGGAGAAGGTGTTCTGGTCCCAGCATGCTGAGGCCGGACGCCTGGTGCCCTTGAGCGACCAGCTGAAGCAGCTAGTCGAGTTCCATAAGGTGGCCAAACAGGCCATGAAGCGCCTTATAGGCCGGCTGTGGCCTGGGGAGGTCCTACCTGAGAGCTACTTCGGGCTGGTGAGGCGGCTGGTGGATGCCTGTCCGCGGCTTGAAATCATCAAGCGCTCCGTATGCATCGAAGGCGCCCGTAGGGCTTTTGCCTGTGCTAAGGTGCACTGGGGCAAGCTGGATGCTGAGAAGCTGGTGACAGAAGGGCCACCGGAGGGGAAGGAGTATTGCAGGCCCGAGATGTATTATGAGGGCGTCCTGAAGGGTGCCCGCCTTGTGGAGAATGAATGTACCAGGGATGTTATTTTTGAGTAAACTCGCTCATGTTTATCCTGTGCACTGAAAACTTGTTCATATGCACTAAGAAACGCTTTTTGAATTTAAAATATTACCTTCTGTGCGGCCGTTTATTAAATCTGAGAGATGCAAGTCGTCGGCTTCTGCCCCCATGCCGCGAGTGCTGGGGTGCTCGGGATAAACCTGATCGCTCTTGTTCCCATTCTTGGGTCCTTCGAGGGAGGCGCTCAGCACAACGAACAAGGCAATCGGACTTATAATGCTTTATCACTCTCACTTAGCCATCGAATTCCATAATTTTAAATTTCGGCGAAGCCCCTAGTATTCGGAAGATCGAGTTCGGGGCGCTATCCACGCCTAGGCCGGACAAAGCCAGCTCCTTGCTCTAAGCGGCATAAGTCTTTAAGGACTCGAAAAACCTCGCGAACAGCGACCGGCTCTCGCCCTATCATGACGGTTAGTTTTAGCTTTCTCTACTGAGGTGTTAACCCAGCTCAACTGGGGCACAATCGCATTAGTTCTCCCAGCGCTACCTTTGCCGATATAGCGGAACGTAAGGTACCAAAACATGGGAGCCGGGCAAACCCAACTATTGACCCAAGATATGATTCGGAGCCGATGCATATAATGCTATAAGTTCGGGGTGCCGCACTCATGAGAGTGTTTGGTCTTCTCACACCGTATTCTGGAGTAATGAAGCCCCTGGTGTATTGGCCGTACCAAAGTGTACGGTTGCATAATGTCAAAACTGAACATATGTAAGAAATAAATGCAATAATAGACAAGAGCTATATATTGTTTATTAAAGGGCTGCTATGAGAGCAGAACGATACAAATAGTGTGATAAGCAAGAGATGGGATTATTTGACATGTCTCCCTCCAGGGGCAAGCTGCGAGACTTTAAGTAAGACAGGTATTTAGCTCGTTATAGAGACCACCTAGATGTTCGACGTGGCTTGCTGTCTCCCTGGCTGTTGCATCATGTGTTCGGCGGTTGTACTGCCGGACAGGTCTTCCGAATAGTGGACTCCTAAAAGTAAAAAAAAAGAAAAATCACAAAAATCAGGAGCCCCTAGTACGGTTAAGCTGCATTCTGGGCATGCCGTGGTTGTGCCCCTCCCCTTATGCCCATGGTATTTCTAGAGCGTAATTATGTACGCGTGGTACTGGTTTCGCAATCTCGCGAGGGCTGGGGCTGGGGCCGCACTGCTATGCTAGCTCAGAACGTGCCAGACGGTCTTGTTGTAGGTTACACCGGGCGCGCTTGACGGTGTCCGGACGCTGAGCAGCCGGACTGGAGAATTGCCTTGAGAGGCTACTTTGTACTTCCACCGCGAGGGCCGCCGTGTGCTCCTCTGTTCGGAGAGAGCGTTCGGTGTTTCCATTGACCGTAATGACTCCGCGAGGGCCTGGCATCTTGAGCTTGAGATATGCGTAGTGCGGCACCGCATTGAACTTTGCAAATGCGGTTCGTCTGAGCAGGGCGTGATAGCCACTGCGGAACGGGACTATGTCGAAGATTAACTCCTCGCTTCGGAAATTATCCGGGGATCCGAAGACCACTTCGAGTGTAACTGAGCCTGTACAGCTGGCCTCTACACCTGGTATGACGCCTTTAAAGGTCGTCTTTGTGCGTTTAATCCTTGAGGGATCTATGCCCATTTCCCACACTATATCCTGATAAAGCAGGTTCAGGCTGCTGCTGCCGTCCATGAGGACTCTAGTGAGGTGAAATCTGTCAATGATTGGGTCTAGGACCAATGCGGCGAATCCGCCGTGATGAATGCTAGTGGGGTGGTCCCTTCGATCAAAAGTGATCGGGCAGGAGGACCATGGGTTGAACTTTGGGGCGACTGGCTCCAATGCATATACGTCCCTGAGCGCATGCTTCCGTTCCCTTTTGGGGATGTGGGTTGTGTATATCATGTTCACCGTCCACACTTGTGGGGGAAAGCCCTTCTGTCCTCTGTTGTTTGGCGGCCGGGCTCCTCCTCGTCATCGCTATGCAGCCCCTTGTCTCTGTTTTTGGCACTTAACTTGCCTGCCTGCTTGAATACCCAACAATCCCTGTTGGTGTGATTGGCTGGTTGTTCGGGGGTGCCGTGTATCTGGCATGAGCGAAAGAGTATCCGGTCTAAACTGGATGGGCTCAGAGTATTTCTTTTGAATGGCTTTTTCCGCTGACCGGGTTTAGAGCCTCTGAATCCGGCATTAACTGCCGTATCCTCAGTGTTGTCGCCGTTAATGCGGCGCTTGTGCTTGTTGCGACGCGACCTGCCATTGTTGTCCTTGGTATCCAAATTACCAGGGCTCTTGGTCATGTTATTGCTACGAGCTAGCCAACTGTCTTCTCCCGCGCAAAAGCGGGTCATGATTGTCGTGAGGGCTGCCATTCGTCTCGGATGTTATGCTTGAAGGCTGCGAGGGCCTCTGCGTCCGGACAGTCGACTATTTGATTTTTCTTGGTTAGGAACCATGTCCAGAATTGTCTGGCCGATTCCTCTGGCTGCTGAATTATGTGGCTGAGGTCATCGGCGTCTGGTGGTCGCACATAGGTGCCCTGGAAATTGTCCAGGAATGCGGATTCCAGGTCCTCCCAGCAACCTATTGACTCTGCTGGTAAGCTGTTAAGCCAATGCCGAGCTGGTCCTTTAAGCTTGAGTGGGAGGTATTTGATAGCGCGTGGATCATCACCACGGGCCATGTGGATGTGAAGGAGATAATCCTCGATCCATACCGCAGGATCTGTTGTGCCATCGTATGATTCGATGTTTACGGGTTTAAAACCCTCGGGGATTTGATGATCTATTACTTCATCTGTGAAGCATAGTGGGTGTGCGGTGCCTCTGTACTGGGCTATATCACGACATAGCTCGGATGAGCTTTGTCTGTTGTGTTCGGCCTGGCCGTATTTGCCATATCCGGCATGGCGGTTATTGTCACGTGTCGTGGGGCGCCCGCGCGATCCGTAGATCGATCTTGTTTTCCTTGCCTTGTCCTCCAATATGTCTCGCAGGTCTGGTGCGTTTCCCCGTGCCTTGGTACTTTTTGAGCGGCGCCGGGGTGCGGCTTGAGTTGATGGCCGAAAGGCCTCTCTGTCAGGGCCACGGGGTGGCCGATCGCCCGCATCATACGCTGGTGATGTAGGTTTAGTTGCTTCCTCCTCTAGTTGGGGTAGCAGCCTGCGCTTTGGGTATCTCTTGGAGGGGCGTTCGAGTTTGTACTCTTCGGCAGCTAGGACTTCCGTCCATCTGTCGGCTAGCAAGTCTTGGTCAGCTCTAAGCTGCTACTGTTTTCTCTTGAGGCTGCTTGCCGTGGCCATGAGCCCGCCTTTGAAACACTCTTGTTCGATGGGGTCCTCAAGCACGACAAATTCGTCGTCATCGAGGCTTGCTTCGTCTTCGGAGGGAGGCATGTAATTATCGTCCTCGACCTCTCTATCTGCCGCTCTCTCATGAGGGCTGGCTTCTCCATCCTCCTGCGCTGAATCCTGTTGGAGGGGGTTGTCTTCGCACTGTCCGAGGTGTTATTGTCTCCGGTGCCGGACTCGCCGTTTTTTCTTTGGCGGGATTTAGAGCGGCGCCGTTGACATCGGCGCTTAGGCTGTTTCTTGGAGGGGTCATCCTCCGTTGTTCCATCGCCATCCCCTTCTTTTGGGGTGTCCACCATGTATATGTCGTATGACGAGGTGGCTTTCCAGTGCCCTATAGGCGCTGGTTCTTGGTCGTCTCCTTCATCGGCTTCCATACCGTCGATGTCTTCGGAGTCAAAGTCGAGCATGTCGGTTAAATCGTCGAAAGTGGCTACAAAGTGGGTGGTGGGTGGGCTTCGAATTTCTTTGTCGTCCGCATCCCAACCCTGCTGACCATAGTCCAGCCAGGGCTCTCCTGATAAAGAGAGAGACTTTAGTGAATTCAGGATGTCGCCAAAGGGCGAGTGTTGAAAGATGTCTGCGGCGGTGAACTCCATGATCGGAGCCCAATTGGGTTCGACCGGGAGAGGTGCGGAAGATTCGGAGTCCGGAACGGAGTCCGGCGCCTTGGAGTCACGAGCTCCATGAAGGACAAGATTGGTGTTCGGCTCGATCGCCGTAGAGATTGCAGCCCCCGAGGCGGCATCCAGCCGCCCGTCCTCGATCGGCGCAGTTGGCTCCGAGCTAAGGGTCGGAGCGGACACCTGAGCGGCGCTCTGGGCGCTGTCCAGCGGCAGAGCTAGATCATGCCCCTCGTGACAGTGCGGCGCGCTCGACTGTGGCTCGAATCCGTTGAAGATCAAGTCTCCGCGGATGTCAGCCGTGTAGTTTAAACTTCCAAATCTGACCTGATGGCCAGGGGTGTAGCTTTCGATCTGCTCCAGATGGCCAAGTGAATTGGCCCGCAATGCTATGCCGCCGAATACGAAGATCTGTCCGGGGAGAAAAGTCTCACCCTGGACCGCATCATGGTTGATGATCGAAGAAGCCATCGGGCCTGAAGGTGACGACACAGAGGAACTCTCAATGAAAGCACCAATGTCGGTGTCAAAACCGGTGGATCTCGGGTAGGGGGTCCCGAACTGTGCGTCTAGGCGGATGATAACAGGAGACAAGGGACACAATGTTTTTACCCAGGTTCGGGCCCTCTTGATGGAGGTAAAACCCTACTCCTGCTTGATTAATATTGATAATATGGGTAGTACAAGAGTAGATCTACCACGAGATCAGAGAGGCTAAACCCTAGAAGCTAGCCTATGGTATGATTGTTGTTCGTCCTACGGACTAAACCTCTCCGGTTTATATAGACACCGGAGAGGGCTAGGGTTACACAGAGTCGGTTACAATGGGAGGAGATCTACATATCATATTGCCAAGCTTGCCTTCCACGCCAAGAAAAGTCCTATCCGGACACGGGATGAAGTCTTCAATCTTGTATCTTCATAGTCCGGGAGTCCGGCCAAAGGTCATAGTCCGGCCATCCGGACACCCCCTAATCCAGGACTCCCTCACCCCCGTTCCCTGAACGCCGACACTCTCGGCCACAATTTTCATCTACCACTCTCGATCTAGGCCAGGGGGGAGCTTCAGGATCTTCAAACCAGCATGGCCACATTAGAGTTGGCTGATACTAGGTATGTCTAGAAATGTGTTTGGGGCTCTGAGGGTTTTGAGTCCAGCAAATTCTACCTGCACTATTTCTGAGATGGCGTGGCAGACAAGGCCTTTGAGTGGATCTGGAAATCCAAGTGCACTAACAAATGGAAAGTTTTTGCCTGGTTGCTACTCGCGGACAGGTTAAATACACGCAATTTGTTGAGGAGGAAAGGTATGAAGCTCAGAGATGATGTCTATGCCTGCTTGTTGTGCTCCAATCCTCTGGAGGAAACGGTTGAACATCTTTTCTTCGGATGCAACTTCAGCAGATCGTGTTGGGAGGATTTGGGAATCGTATGGCCAGCGCATGGCGACAGGTTGCAGCTCCTGCATGCGGCAAAAGACGTGTGGTCCAAGCCCATGTTCATGGAGACCTTCATCCTCGCGGCCTGGAGCATTTGGAAAGAACGTAATAATTTGCACTTCAGAGGGATCATTCCTACAAGGCATGGGTGGCGCCAGAGATTCAAAAATGACTTCAGGATGATGAAACACCGTGTGAAAGAGGCATTGTGGCCATTTGTTGAGCAGACCCTTTGGTCAATCTAGTCCACTGTTTAGTTCTATTTTCCATTGCTACTTGTACCCCCTCCTATACCCTTGGTGGATAGGGATCTCTCTTACTCCACCTCCCCATGTAAACTCTTCTGTGTAATTTTGGTCTTGTTGTGATGGTTTAATATAAAGACAGTGGGGGGTGCCCTCACTGTCCCAAGCGGTTCATGTAAGTGCATCTAGTGCCCCTTAGTGATTTTGGTGTATTGAAGACTTATAGGTTAAGGGACTGATGCGTTTGTGAGTGTACACATGTCTATAAGTCTATGAGGAGTTTGATATTTACAGAGAAAGTCGACCCCTAAAAATGGAGTTCTTTAACTGAAGACTTTGGATTTCTGAAGACTTTCTGAAGACTTTGAAAGTGAAGAAATTGGTGTGACCTTGAAGACTTAGTATTCATTCGAGGATCATGAAGCATGAAGACTTTTGTTTCTATAGTTTCATTTTCTCTTTCTTGAGTCATAGGAAACACCGTACTGTTAAAGGGGGTCGAGGAAATACTAAGGAAAAATTTCCATGTGATGCTCAACTCAAAATCCTACACCTACCAATCCCTTCGAGTGAAGCCATTGAAAATCTCATACAGTTCAGTCATATTCTTTGGTGACAGAGACGAAGTTCTTCTGGTCTCTGAGGAATTTGTTCTGACTGAGGAGTTAGGAATTCGCCAGTGCGGATTGCCTACACAGTGAGGAACATGATAGCCCTGAGGAATTTGAGAGCCAAATATTCCGACCGTTGCTGTGCTATGCGCCAGCTGTCCCAAAATATCTACACGCCTAACGGTCATATCATACAAGGGCATTTATGTCTTATCATGTCGGGCTGATCCCTAGGATATAAATAGCCGCCCCCTACAACCACTAGCTGGTTGGCTGCTCCGAGAGAAACTGACACTTGTCATTTGAGAGCATCCCATCCTCCGAGGACTTTGAGCGAAAATCATCAAGTGAGGAAAACCCAAACCCAACACCTACAAACCCAAAGTGATTGAGCATCACTGAAGAGATTGATCCTGCGTGGATCCGACGCTTGTTAACTTTGAAGACTGTGCTTCTTCCAGACGGTTAGGCGTCATGGTCTAGAGCATCCAAGAGGAATTGTGGATCACCGAGTGACCTAGTCTGTGAAGGTTTGGAAGTCACCTGAAGACTTACCATGAGTGATTGGGCGAGGTCTGTGTGACCTTAGCTCAAGGAGAATACGGTGAGGACTGTGTGTCCGGGACTGGGTGTCCTCGAGTTTAAATACTCAACCGCTCCAACCAGACATACAACTGAGACATCAGTTGGAACTGGTCTACCAAATCATTATCTTCACCAAGCTTACTGGTTCTATTTCCTCAACTCTTTCATTTCCTCATTTCTGTTGTTGTGTGCTTGTTCATATCTGTTTGAAGACTTTCTCTATCTCCTCAGTTCAATTTCTTCAGTCTGTCCGTCTTCTTTCTGTGTTATCCTGTGTTTACGCTTTCTATACTCTATGCTTGTCTTCATTCCATTATGATGACCATGCTTGTGTTCTATTATGCTTACATTTGAGTACTTATTCCGTTGCTAGTAGTTCTTCATTTAGGAATTTCCTGACCTGCAAATTCCTAAGTGAAGAATTCATAAAAATCACCTATTCACCCCCCTCTAGTCGATATAACGCACTTTCAATTGGTATCAGAACAAGGTACTCCCTTGTTCTGTGTGATTTTGGTTTAACCGCCCGGAGCTTAGTTATGTCGACCGCAGGTATGATCAAGGTCTCTGCTGGGTGTCCTACCTTCGATGGAACAGACTACCCCTACTGGAAGAATAAGATGCGAATGCATCTTGAGGCAATTGATAACGATCTCTGGTATGTTGTGGAAAATGGTGTTCCCTCAGTCACACCTTCTCTGAACAACTTGATTCTCAAGCAACTTGATTCTCAAGTGAAGAATATCACATGTGGCCACCTAAGCAAAGGACAGTATGGAAGAGTGAGTTCTTTGGAAACTGCTAAGCTTATCCGGGATAGGCTGTCCAAAGTGAATGAAGGAGTCTCAACTCAATGTGACTCTCGTGTTGACGTTCTTCGCAATCTCTTCAACCGCTTCAAAAGACTCAACAATGAAAATGTCCAACAAACCTTCGATCGCCTCACTAACATCTCAAATGAGCTTCAAGCGCTTGGCGCCACTGACATCACCGACCATGAGGTGGTGAAGAAATTGCTGAGATCGCTCGATTCTTCATTTGATACTCTGGCACTGATAATTCAAGAACGTGCTGATTACAAGTAACTTGATCCCGCTGATACCCTCGAGAGGCTAAATACTCATGAGTTCCAGCTTGCTGAGAAGAGAGATCTCTATGGTTCGAGCTATGGCAGATCACGTGCTCTGAAGGCCAAGGCAATCTCTGAGTCTGAAGATGAGGACTCTACTAGCAGCCTTGGTGATCCTGAAGAACTGAGCCAGGAACTAGCACTGCTCGTGAAGAAGTTTCAAAAGTTCTCAAGACATGGTCGCTTTGGAAAATCCTCAAGGAGCAATGACTCCTCATCCAGTGACTACAATAAGTGGCTTTGCCACAAATGCAAGAAACCTGGTCACTACATCCAAGATTTTCCTCAGTAATATAAGGAATCAAAGAAGAAGAAATACAAGGACTACAGTTCTGATGATGCAAAGAAGAAGAAGAAATCTTCAAAGTCTTCATCATCAAAATCCTCGAAGTCTTCATCTCACAAGAAGAGCAGCTCCAAGAAGGCTCGGGCATTCATTGGCAAGGAAATGGACTCTGAGGCTGAATCTGAGGAGCATGAGGACGAGGAGGCATCTGAGGAGTCCGAGTCTGGTGTGGCGAGCCTAGCTCTCGCTACTGCATTCGTCAGCAAGTCTATCTTCAACTCTGAAGAAAATGGCTTCACCAACAAGGCTGATGAAGGCAATGATGACTACGCTCCCACCTATTGCTTCATGGCAAAGGGTGCCAAGGTAACTAAATACGCCTCCTCTGAATCTAGTGAGGATGAATCTAATGAAAACCTCAAGCCCAGCTACTCTAAACTTGCTAAGATTGCTGTGAAACAACAAAAGGCTTTTGAAAAAGTTCAAAACATGCTAGATAAAAGTGATGATATGTTGGGTGAAGAAATGGATCACACTAAAACCTTGACTAAAAATCTTCAGAGACTTTAGTCCAAGTATGACAACCTTCAAGGTCATCATAACACTCTCTTATCTGATCACGAGAAGCTTTCTTATGAATTTCTTCAATGAAAGCAAGACCTTGAAAAGCTAAGAGTGGATTATGAAGATCTTCAGAAGGAGCGCGATTCATTACTTGCTCAACAAATCAGCGCTACTCAGGAAGAATTTGTTCCTCCATGTCTGAAGTGCATTGAACGTGAAACTGCTAATTCTTCACCTGAATGTTCAAATGCTTCTAATGCTACAAATTCTTCATCTGTCTCTGCTATCACTAATTCCTCATCTGACGACAATGCAAGTATCACTGATGATGCAGGGCTGAAGGAATTGTACATGACAGGCATGTACAAAAGCCTCAAAGGGCATCAGACTCTTTGTGATGTGCTCAAAAAGCAGATCCTCAACAGAAACCCTAGGAAAGAGGGTATTGCCTTTGAGAGGAAACTTAATGTTGATGGAACATATTGGAAGCCTAAGAAGTACCCCAAAACCTCATGGTTTGCTGCAAAGGGACCTCCAGTTGATCCATCCAACTTATCTGGCTTTACATGTGAATCTCCTCATTCTTCTGATGAGTCATTTGACTCCAACTATAAACTGTTCAAAATCAGAATGGTGAAGTAT
This sequence comes from Triticum aestivum, assembly GCF_018294505.1. Lineage (NCBI taxonomy): Eukaryota > Viridiplantae > Streptophyta > Magnoliopsida > Poales > Poaceae > Triticum > Triticum aestivum. Next base: position 301,383,663 of record NC_057813.1, read on the forward strand.
TTGCTAGATATGTTGGCATTAACTGCAGGAACGGTTCACCTATGAAGAAAATCTGGGTTCCCAAAAGTTGCCTTGAAAGTCTTCAGGTGAATGTCCTCATGACACCACCTATGAAGAATAGGAACTCCAGATCAAATTCTTCATCTGGACCAAATTCTTCATATGGACCAAATTCCTCACGTGGATCAAATTCCTCAAAAGGATCAAAGTCCTCATATGATCATCATCGTGCTAACCCCTCTGTTTCGTAGGGTAGAGCTAAGGGCTATGAATATGAGCATTATACTTCAAATCATTATGTTCATACGTCCTCGAAGAATTTCTCTGCTTATTCATATGCTTACCCTAACCCCTCTTATGTGAAACGAAGCGGACTTGCCTCTATGCCACCTATCTCATATGGTTCTCGCAGAGTGATGAATTCTTTGCCACCCCTTCAGATGTGGGTGGTGAAGAAAAAGAACTAATCTCTTATGCAGGGCCAGGTCTCCAGACGTGCTCAAAACGTCTGAAGAATTTGCTGGAGACCTGAATAGTGCCTGAAAGGATGCAGGATAATCATGATGAAATGAACTTTCATTTCACACGTCCTCATACCAATTTATCTGTTCTATTGCTTGATGAAATTGATCTGATGAAATTGATGTCATATTCTTCACTGATGAAGTATATGAGTTCGTAAGTTGCACTAATTCATCTGCAGGATGAACAACCCAAAGCCAATGAGTGGGTCCTCGATAGTGGATGTACAAATCACATGACTGGTGACAAGAATCTATTGATGGATGCTCCTTTATCACCGTTACATCTAAAGCATATCATCTTCGCTGACAAAGGCAAAAGTCAGTCTTCGAAGGCTTTAGGAGAGGAGACTTGTACATTGTTGATTTTTCTACACAACCACAACCGGCCGTATGCCTACTTGCAAAAGCTTCAGAAGGCTGGCTATGGCATCGACGACTTGGTCATGCTGGCATGAGGAATTTGCACACGATTGTGAAGAAGAAGCATGTCATTGGCATTGAGAATGTCAAATTCCTCAAGGATCACTTATGCGGAGCCTGTGAAGCTGGAAAGATGACAAAGGCCAAGCATCCAGAGAAGACTATCATGACTACCACTCGACCATTTGAATTGCTTCACATGGATCTCTTCGGTCCTAATCATTATTCTGCTGTTACAAATGACGCATCTCTATATGGCTTTGTTATTGTTGATGATTATTCTCGTTACACATGGGTGCACATTGCCACTTACAAACATGAGGTGCAGGAAGTATTCAAACGATTTTCCTCGAGGGCTTCAACCAACTTCGGTGTGAAGATCAAGCACATTAGAAGTGACAATGGGACTGAGTTCAAGAATTCTGGTCTTGATGACTATCTTGATGAACTTGGTATTACTCATGAGTTATCTGCTCCTTATACTCCTCAGCAGAATGGCGTCGTGGAGCGCAAGAACATAACTCTTGTTGAGATGGCTCGCACTATGCTTGATGAATACAAGACACCTCGTCGTTTCTGGATTGAGGCAATTGATACTGCATGCCACATCATCAACAGAGTATATCTTCACAAATTCTTCAAGAAAACTGCCTATGAACTCCTCACTGACAAGAAACCCAAGGTGAGTTACTTCAAAGTCTTCAGTGCTAAATGTTGGATTAGAGATCCTCATCACAATTCTAATTTTGCACCAAAAGCACATGAGGGTTTTATGCTTGGTTACGAAAAGGACTTGCACACCTACAAAGTCTTCAACAACGTTCTTCACAAGGTTGTTGAAACTATAGATGTGCGGTTTGATGAAACTAATGGCTCACAAAGAGAGAACCTTCCTTCTATGATAGATGAACCAGAACCTGAGGAATCTATCAAGTTCAAATCTACTGAGGATGTCATTCCCACCGAAGAATATGCTGAAGAATTCATTCCAGAACGTGATGAACATCGAGCTGACACACCTTAAGAAAATGGTGCTGAGGAAAATGCTCCCGAAGAAAATGCAGATCAAATTCCTCGAAGACAACCCGCTCATCCTCGTATTGCAAACGAAGTGCAAATTGAGAAGATCATCGATGACATTGAGGCACCAGGTCCTCTCACATGCTCAAAAGCTTCACATTTGTCTAACTTTTGTGGGCACTTTGCTTTTGTCTCTATCACAGAGCCCACTAAGGTAGATGAAGTATTTCTGGAGCCTGAGTGGATTCAAGCTATGCAAGAAGAATTACATCAGTTCGAGCTCAACAACGTATGGGAGCTGGTCAGATGTCCAGATCCTCGCAAGCACAAAATTATTGGCACAAAGTGGATCTACCGCAACAAGCAAGATGGAAATGGACTTGTGGTGAGGATAAGGCACGGCTTGTAGCTCAAGGCTACACACAGGTTGAAGGAATTGATTTCAATGAAACTTTTGCACCTGTTGCTAGACTTGAGGCTATTCGCATATTACTTGCTTATGCTAACCATCATGATATTATCTTACAACAAATGGATGTGAAAAGTGCATTGCTCAATGGTAAGCTTGAGGAAGAAGTATATGTTGCTCAACCCCTAGGTTTTGAAGATCCAAAGAATCCTGACAAAGTCTTCAGACTCAACAAGGCCCTGTATGGCCTCAAGCAGGCCCCTCGGGCGTGGTATGATACTTTGAAGGAATTCCTCATGAAGAAAGTCTTCAAACCCGGTTCACTCGACCCAACTCTTTTCACTAAGTCTTATGATGATGAATTGTTTGTGTGCCAAATATATGTTGATGATATCATTTTTGGCTGTACTGACCAACGATATAGTTATGAATTTTCCTATATGATGAGTGAAGAATATCAAATATCTATGATGGGAGAATTGAAATTCTTTTTAGGGATAATTAGATTTATGCCCCTAGTTGTGTCCCACTCGTCTGTTTTACCCCTAATTCCCAAAAGTCACCGGTTCTGTCCAAGTCACTTCGCTCCTCTTATGCTTTTGCCCTTTGACCGTTTGACCATCAGTTTGAAAACTTCATAACTAATTCATACTAAATCAGAAAAATGCAAATAAGATACCAAAATGTTCAGAAAAACATCACCTATATGTGGGTGTCATTTGCATTCATGAAAAAAGTGTTGAAAAGTGCACATATGAGTTTTAGCTCTTTTGATACCACCATGAATAGTAAACTCTAAAAAGGTTCAAAAAAATTCAAAAACATTGGGTGGCAAAGAATGACAATTGTTTTAAGTGCCTGCCAAGTTTCATCAGGGAATAACATGACAATTGTTTTGGGTACAAGAAGTTGGAGCAGCGAGGGCGATGTGGAGGTGACGGGGATTGCGGGTGAGAGGGAGTCGCGGGAGGCACAACGGTGTACGGGGCGGCGCACGTGGCCTGTCCGGGCCTGGAGCATGGGAGGAGGTGGGAGGAGGTTGGCGGCAGGAACGCAACCGTTTTCGAGGGTAGAGTATTCAACCCAAATTTATAGATTCAACACAAGGGGACCCAAAGAATATTTGCAAGTATTAGCAGCTGAGTTGTCAATTCAACCACACCAGGAGATTAATTATCAGCAGCAATATGATCAGTAGCAAAGTAATATGATAGTTTTGATAGTAGTAGTAACAGTAGCGGTAACGGTAACAATGATAGCAATGATTTTGTAGTAGTTGTGATAGTAGCAATAGCAATAGTAACTTAGCACAAACAATATGTGGAAAACTCGTAGACATTGGATCGGTGAATTCGTTGGACGATATTCATCATATAACAATGATAACCTAGGGCGATACAAAACTGGCTCTAGTTCATAAATATAATGTAGGCATGTATTCTGTAAATAGTCATACATGCTTATGGAGAGAACTTGCATGGCATCTTTTGTCCTACCCTCCCATGGCAGTGAGGTCCATAAGGAAACTAAGGGATATTAAGGCCTCCTTTAATAATGAACCAAAATAAAGCATTAGCACACAGTGAATACATGAACTCCTCAAACTACGATCATCACCGGAAAGTATCCTGAATACTGTCAATTCAGGGTTTATGGATCATAACACGTAATAGGTGACTATAACTTGCAAGATCGGATCTAGAACATAGATATAATGGTGATAACATAAATGGTTCAGATATGAAATCATGGCACTCGGGCCCAAAGTGACAAGCATTAAGCATGGCAAAGTCATAGCAACATCAATCTCAGAACATAATGGATACTAGGGATCAAGCCCTAACAAAACTAATTCGATTACATGTTGAATCTCATCCAAATCCTTACTGACCAGCGAGCCTACGAAGGAATTACTCACTCCCGGTGAGGAGCATCATGGAATTGGCGATGAAGGAGGGTTGGTGATGACAAAGATCGAAGATCCCCTCTCCGGAGCCCAAAACGGACTCCGCATCTGGCCTCCCGATGAAGAACAGGAGGTGGCAGTGGCTCCGTATCGTGAAACGAGATAATTCTTCCTCCCTGATTTTTTCTGGAAAAGTAGGTGTTTATGGAGTCGGAACCAGGGTCTATAGATATCACACCCAATATACAATTATATCCGAGAGGAACTCGAAGGTCCAAGGATTGAGCCGCATATTCAAGACGCATTTGCAAGGTGGATATCATTACATCGTACCATATACAACACAACTGGGGATACATACAAAGGCGTACAATCGCCACATGAATACATCAAACATCATATAGAAGAGCAACATCCGACTATGGATGAAAACAAACGAAAAACACGAATGACATCCACCCTGCTAGCCCAGGCTGCCAACCAGAAACCTATCCCTCGATCAAAGAAGAAGAAGAAGAAGAACTCCAAAACAAGCAAGCATCACTCTCACTGAAGGAAATATGCCCTAGAGGCAATAAGAAAGTTGTTATTTTATATTTACTTATTCATGATAAATTTTTATTACTCATGCTAGAATTGTATTAATCGGAAACTTGATACATGTGTGAATACATAGACAAAACAATGTGTCCCTAGTATGCTTCTACTAGACTACCTCATTGATCAAAGAAGGTTCAGTTTCCTAGCCATGGACATGAGTTGTCATTTGATAACGGGATAACATCATTAGTGGAATGTTGTGATGGACAAGACCCATCCGTTAGTTTAGCATAATGATTGTTCAATTTTATTGCTACTTCTTTCTTCATGTCAAATATATATTCCTCCGACTATGAGATTATGCAACTCCCAGACACCGGAAGAATGCCTTGTGTGCTATCAAACGTCACAACTTAATTGGGTGATTATAAAGATGCTCTACAGGTATTTCCGAAGGTGTTTGTTGGGTTGGCATATATCGAGATTAGGATTTGTCACTTCGAGTATCGGAGAGGTATCTCTAGGCCCTCTCGGTAATGCACATCATATGAAGCCTTGCAAGCAATGTGACTAATGAGTTGGTCACAGGATGATGCACTACAGAACGAGTAAAGAGACTTGCCGGTAACGAGATTGAACTAGGTATGAAGATACCGACGATTGAATCTCGGGCAAGTAACATACTGATGACAAAGGGAATAACTATATTGACATTGCGGTTCGACCGATAAAGATCTTCGTAAAATATGTGGGAACCAATATGAGCATCCAGGTTCCGCTATTGGTTATTGACCGGAGAGGTGTCCCGGTCATGTCTACATAGTTCTCGAACCCGTAGGGTCCGCACGCTTAATGTTCGATGACAATTGGTATTATATGAGTTGTGTGTTTTGGTGACCGGAGGTTGTTCTGAGTCCCGGATGAGATCACGGACATGACGAGGAGTCTCGAAATGGTCAAGAGGTAAAGATTGATATATTGGAAGGTTATATACGGACAACGGAATTGTTCCAAAGTGGTTCGGGGATTTTTCGGAGTACCGGGAGGTTACCGGAACCCCCCCGGGAAAGTTAATGGGCCTCAAGGGCCATAGTGGAGAGGAGAGGCAGGCCACAAGAGGTGGTGCGCGCCCCCCTTGCCAATCCAAATTGTGTTGGGGAACGCAATAATTTCAAAAAAAATCCTACGATCACGCAAGATCTATCTAGGTGATGCATAGCAACGAGAGGGGAGAGTGTTGTCTACGTACCCTCGTAGACCGAAAGCGGAAGCGTTATGACAACGCAGTTGATGTAGTTGTACTTCTTCACAATCCGACCGATCCTAGCACCGAAGGTACGGCACGTCGGCGATCTGCACACGTTCAGCTCGGTGACGTCCCACGAACTCTAGATCTAGCTGAGGTCGAGGGAGAGTTTCGTCAGCACGACGGCATGATGACAGTGATGATGAAGTTATCGATGCAGGGCTTCTGCTTTCGGTCTACGAGGGTACGTGGACACACTCTCCCCTCTCATTGCTATGTATCTCCTAGATTGATCTTGCGTGAGCGTAGGATTTTTTCTGAAATTGCATGCTACGTTTCCCAACAGTGGCATCAGAGCCAGGTCTATGCGTAGATGATATGCATGAGTAGAACACAAAGAGTTGTGGGCAGTGATCGTCATACTTCTTACCACCAATGTCTTATTTTGATTCGGCAGTATTGTTGGATGAAGTGGCCCGGAGCAACCTTACATGACCGTGTTCATGAGACCGATTCCACCGACAGACATGCAACTAGTTTTGCATAAAGGTGACTGGTGGGTGTCTGTTTCTCCAACTTTAGTTGAATCGAATTTGAATGCGGACGGTACTTGTGAAGGTTAAAACAACAAACTTGATAAATCATTGTTGTGGTTTTTGTGCCGTAGGTATGTACGGTTCATGCTAGAAGCCCGTAGCAACCACGTAAAACTTGCAACAAATAAAGTAGATGATGTCTAACTTGTTTTTGCAGGGCATGTTGTGATGTGATATGGTCAAGACATGCTGTGATATAAAGATTGTTGTATGAGATGATCATGTTTTGTAAAAGTTATCGGCAACTGGCAGGAGCCATATGGTTGTCACTTTATTGTATGAAATACAAGTGCTATGTAATTGCTTTACTTTATCACTAAGCGGTAGCGATAGTCGTAGAAGCAATGGTTGGTGAGACGACCACGGCGCTACGATGGAGATCAAGGTGTCAAGCCGGTGACGATGGAGATCATGACGTTGCTTCGGTGATGGAGATCATGAGCACAAGATGATGATTGCCATATCATGTCACTTATTTTGATTGCGTGTGATGTTTATCTTTTATGCATCTTATTTTGCTTAGTACGACGGTAGCATTATAAGATGATCCCTCACTAAATTTCAAGGTATAAGTGTTCTCCCCGAGTATGCACCATTGCGACAGTTCTTTGTGTTGAGACACCACGTGATGATCGGGTGTGATAAGCTCTACGTTCAAATACAACTGGTGCAAGCCAGATTTGCACACGCGGAATACTCGGGTTAAACTTGACGAGCCTAGCATATACAGATATGGCCTCGGAACACCGGAGACTGAAAGGTCGAACATGAATCATATAGTAGATATGATCAATATAGTGATGTTCACCATTGAAGACTACTCCATCTCACATGATGATCGGACATGGTTTAGTTGATTTGGATCACGTGTCATTTAGATGACTAGAGGGATGTCTATCTAGGTGGGAGTTCTTAAGTAATATGATTAATTGAACTTAATTTATCATGAACTTAGTCCTGATAGATTTTGCATATCAATGTTGTAGATCAATGGCCCGTGCTACCGTTCCTTTGAATTTTAATGCATTCCTAGAGAATGCTAAGTTCAAAGATGATGGCAACAACTACATGGACTAGGTCCGTAACTTGAGGATTATCCTCATTGCTGCACAGAAGAATTATGTCCTTAATGCACCGCGAGGTGTACCACCTGCCCCAGCAACTGCAGAAATTGTGAATGCTTGGCATTCTCGTGTTGACGACTACTCGTTAGTTTAGTGTGCCATGCTTTACGGCTTAGAATCGGGACTTCAAAGACCTTTTGAACGTCATGGACCATATGATATGTTCCAGGAGTTGAAGTTGATATTTCAAGCAAATGCCCGAGTTGAAAGATATGAAGTCTCCAACAAGTTCTATAGGTGCAAGATGGAGGAGAATAGTTCTGTTAGTGAGCATATACTCAGAATGTCTGGGTACCATAATCACTTGACTTAGTTGGGAGTTAATCTTCCAGATGATTATGTCATTGACAGAGTTCTTCAATCACTACCACCAAGCTACAAAGGCTTCATGATGAACTACAATATGCAAGGGATGCAAAAGACTATTCCGGAGCTCTTCGCGATGCTATAGGCCACGGAGGTAGAAATCAAGAAGGAGCATCAAGTGTTGATGGTTAACAAGACCTTAGTTTCAAGAAAAAGGGCAAGGGTAAAAAGAAGGGGAACTTCAAAAAGACTGACAAGCAAGTTGTCACTCTCGGGAAGAAACCCAAGTTTGGACCCAAGCCTGAAACTGAGTGCTTCTACTGCAAAGGGACTGGTCACTAGAAGCGGAACTGCCCCAAGTATTTGGCGGATAAGAGGGATGGCAAGGTGAAGAAGGTATATTTGATATACATGTTATTGATGTGTACCTTACTAATTCTCGTAGTAGTGCCTGGGTATTTGATACCGGTTCGGTTGCTCATATTTGTAACTCGAAGCAAGGACTACGGATTAAACGGAGATTGGCTAAGGACGAGGTGATGATGCGCGTCGGAAATGATTCCAAGGTTGATGTGATCGCCGTCGGCACGCTACCTCTACATCTACCTTCGGGATTAGTTTTAGACCTGAATAATTGTTATTTGGTGCCAGTGTTGAGCATGAACATTATATCTGGATCTTGTTTAGTGCGAGACGGTTATTCATTTAAATCAAAGAATAATGGTTGTTCTATTTATACGAGTAATATCTTTTATGGTCATGCACCCTTGAAGAGTGGTCTATTTCTGTTGAATCTTGATCGTGATGATACACATATTCGTAATATTGATGCCAAAAGATGCAAAGTTGATAATGATAGTGCAACTTATTTGTGGCACTGCCGTTTGGGTCATATCAGTGTAAAGCGCATGAAGAAACTCCATAAAGATGGACTTTTGGAATCACTTGATTATGAATCATTTGATACTTGCGAACTGTGTCTTATGGGAAAGATGACTAAAACTTCATTCTCCGGTACAATAGGAACGAGCTACTAACTTATTGGAAATAATACATACCGATGTGTGCGGTCCAATGAGTGTTGATGCTCGTGGCGGGTATCGTTATTTTCTGACCTTCACAGATGATTTGAGGAGATATGGGTATATATCTACTAAATGAAACACAAGTCTGAAACATTTGAAAAGTTCAAAGAATTTCAGAGTGAAGTGGAGAATCATCATAACAAGAAAATAAAGTTTCTACGATCTGATCATGGAGGAGAATATTTGAGTTACGAGTTTGGCCTTCATTTAAAACAATGTGGAATAGTTGCACAGCTCACGCCACCTGGAACACCACAGCGTAATGGTGTGTTCGAACATCGTAACCGCACTTTATTGGATATGGTGCGATCTATGATGTCTCTTACCGATTTACCACTATCGTTTTGGGGTTATGCATTAGATACAGTTGCATTCAGTTTAAACAGGGCACCGTCAAAGTTCATTGAGACGACACCGTATGAACTGTGGTTTGGCAACAAACCTAAGCTGTCGTTTCTTAAAGTTTGGGGATGCGATGCTTATGTCAAAAGGCTTCAGCCCGATAAGCTCAAACCCAAATCAGAGAAATGTTTCTTCATAGGATACCCTAAAGAAACAATTGGGTACACCTTCTACCACAAGTCTGAAGGCAAGATTTTTGTTGCTAAAATGGAACCTTTCTAGAGAAGGAGTTTCTCTCGAAAGAAGTGACTGGGAGGAAAGTAGAACTTGATGAGTTAATTGTATCTGCTCTCAATTTGGAAGGTACCTCATTCGAGAAATCAGTTCCCGTGATGCCTACACCAACTAGAGAGGAAGCTAATGATAAAGATCATGAAACTACAGATCAAGTTGCTACAGAACCTCGTAGGTCTGACAGAGCACGATCCGCACCAGAGTGGTACGGTAATCCTGTTCTGGAGGTCATGTTACTTGATCACGATGAACCTATGAACTATGAAGAAGCTATGATGAGCCCAGATTCCGATAAATGGCCCGAGGCCATGAAATCTGAGATAGGATCCATGTATGAGAACAAAGTATGGACTTTGGTGGATCTGCTTGATGATCGGCGACCCATAGAGAATAAATGGATCTTCAAGAAGAAAACATATGCTGATGGTAATGTTACTGTCTATAAAGCTCGACTTGTTGCAAAGGGTTTTCAACAAGTTCAAGAGTTAACTACATTGAGACGTTCTCACTCGTAGCGATGCTTAAGTCTGTCCGTATCATGTTAGCAATTCCCGCATTTTATGATTATGAAATCTGGCAAATGGATGTCAAAACTGCATTCCTTAATGGATTTCTTAAAGAAGAGTTGTATATGATGCAACTTGAAGGTTTTGTCGATCCTAAAGGTGCTAATAATGTGTGCAAGCTCCAGCGATCCATTTATGGACTGGTGCAAGCACCTGGGAGTTGGAATATACGCTTTGATGAGGTTATCAAAGCATATGGTTTGATACAGACTTTTGGAGAAGCCTATATTTGCAAGAAAGTGAGTGGGAGCTCTATAGCATTTCTAATATTATATGTGGATGACATATTGTTGATTGGGAATGATGTAGAATTTCTGAATAGCATAAAAGGATACTTGAACAAGATTTTTTCAATGAAAGACCTTGGTGAAGCTGCTTTCATATTGGGCATCAAGATCTATAGAGATATATCAAGACGCTTGATAGGACTTTCACAAAGCACATACATTGATAAAGTTTTGAAAAGGTTCAAAATGGATCAGTCAAAGAAAGGGTCCTTGCCTGTGTTACAAGGTGTGAAGTTGAGTCAGACTCAATGCCCGACCACGGCAAAAGATAGAGAGAAAATGAAAGTCATTCCCTATGCTTCAGCCATAGGTTCTCTCATGTATGCTATGCTGTGTACCAGACCTGATGTGTGCCTTGATATAAGTTTAGCAAGGAGGTACCAAAGTAATCCAAGAGTGGATCACTGGACAGCGGTCAAGAACATCTTGAAGTACCTGAAAAGGACTAGGGATATGTTTCTCGTTTATGGAGGTGACAAAGAGCTTGTCGTATATGGTTATGTTGATGCTAGCTTTGACATTGATCGAGATGACTCCAAGTCACAATCCGGATGCATATTATTATTGAATGGTGGAGCTGTCAGTTGGTGCAGTTCCAAGTAGAGCATCATGGCGGGTCTACGTGTGAACCGGAGTACATAGCTGCTTCAGAAGCAACAAATGAAGGAGTCTGGATGAAGGAGTTCATATCCGACCTAGGTGTAATACCTAGTGCATCGGGTCCAATGAAAATCTTTCGTCACAATACTGGAGCAATTGCCTTGGCGAAGGAATCCAGATTTGACTTAAAGACCAAACGCATCAAGAGATGCTTCAACTCCATCCGAGATTTGGTCAAGGAGAGAGACATAGAGATATGCAAAATACATATGGATCTGAATGTTGCGGACCCGTTGACTAAGCCTCTTCCACGAGCAAAACATGATCAGCACCAAGACTCCATGGGTGTTACATTCATTACAATGTAATCTAGATTATTGACTCTGGTGCAAGTGGGAGACTAAAGGAAATATGCCCTAGAAGCAATAATAAAGTTGTTATTTTATATTCCCTTATTCATGATAATTTTTTATTATTCATGCTAGAATTGTATTAACGGGACACTTGATACATGTGTGAATACATAGACAAAACAACGTGTCCCTAGTATGCCTCTACTAGACTACCTCGTTGATCAAAGATGGTTAAGTTTCCTAGCCAACCCGTAGGGTCCGCACGCTTAACGTTCGATGACGATTGGTATTATATGAGCTAAGTGTTTTGGTGACCAAAGGTTGTTTGGAGTCCCAGATGAGATCACGGACATTACGAGGAGTCTTGAAATGGTCGAGAGGTACATATTGATATATTGGAAGGTTATATACGGACACCAGAATTTTTCCGAAGAGGTTCGGGGATTTTTCGGAGTACTGGGAGGTTACTAGAACTCCCTGGAAAGTTAATGGGCCTCATGGGCCATAGTGCAGAGGAGAGGAAAGGCCACAGGAGGTGGTGCGCCCCCCTCCTTGCCAATCTGAATTGGACAAGGGGTGGGGGGGGGGGCGCCCCCCCTTTCCTTCTTCCTCTCCACCTCTTTCCACTTCCCCTCTCCGTAAAAAGGAAAAATAGAGGGGTGCGAATCCTACTAGGAGTAGAGTCCTAGTAGGACCCCCCCTCCATGGCGCGCCCCTGGTGGCCAGCCTTCTCCTCCTCCTCCTGTTTTATATACGGGGACAGGGGGGCACCCCAAAGGCACATCAACTGTTTAGCCGTGTGCGTTGCCCCCCTCCACCATTTACTCCTCCAGTCATATTGTCGTAGTGCTTAGGCGAAGCCCTGCACGGATCACATCACCAACACCGTCATCATGCCTTCGTGCTGACAGAACTCATCAAATCCTTCATACCTCTACTGGATCAAGAGTTCGAGGGACGTCATCGAGCTGAACGTGTGCATAACTTGGAAGTGCCGTACGTTCGGTACTTGATCGGTTGATTAGAGAAGACGTTTGACTACATCAACCGCGTTAAGTTAATGCTTCCGCTTTCGGTCTACGAGGGTACTTGGACACACTCTCCCCTCTCGTTGTTATGCATCTCCTAGATAGATCTTGCGTGAGCGTAGGAATTTTTTTGAAATTGCATGCTGCATTTCCCAACACTCACGTCATGTCATCGCATTACCTGTACCTGCATATGTTGTTGTAGTAGTGTGTGAGCCACAAGGACTCAGCAATCCCATTACCATGGGTATCAAGACTAGCAAAGCTTAATGGGTATGGAATGGATAAGCGGTGAGGTTGCAGCAAGCACTAAGCATCGTATGGTGGCTAACTTACAAGTACAAGAATAAGAAGAGTAACTACGCATAACAACCGCAACTAGTAATGATCAATAAGTGATCCTAAACTACTTACAAATCAAGAATAACCCCACTGTGTTCTCTTCTCGAACTCACTCGAAAAGAGACAGTCACGGTTACACACGCGGTTGGTGTATTTTAATTTAGATCTAGTGTCAAGTTCTCTACTACCGGGTATTATAAATTTCCCATCTGCCACATAATCGCGGGCACGACTTTGCGTAAGATTTAACACTGCAGGGGTGTTCCAACCTGGCCCATCACAAGCCAACATGAGCTATGTGGAAATACCACAACCTCAAGAAAACCCGATCAACCTCGAGTCAGCCCGAAGTATCCACAGATTTCCAATGCACAAGACATTTCGACAATGGTAACACAAGTCCAGCAAGACCTCCCGGCGTGTCGACACCCTGATAGGAATCGCACGTATCTCATTCTCAGCACGCGACCGGATGAGCTAAGCGTATAGTAACTGATGTACCAAGTTGCCACATGTAGCCCGTACGGTGTTGTAGTTTGGACCAGCACCATCAGCATCGGCCCCCCTGTATTATGTTGAATAATGAACCTCGGGTAACGCTAACTCCCTATGCGTCAAATTTACTATCATGTTTATTATGTTGGGAAAATGTTAAAACCAATGTTGGGCCTTGCTGGAAGCGGTTATTCAAAGCCAACTGTCAAGAGGGTCCCATTCCCATGAGCGTGTTAGGAATGATTGTCGGTGTCAAAACCGGTGGATCTCGGGTAGGGGGTCCCGAACTGTGCATCTAGGCGGATGGTAATAGGAGACAAGGGACACGATGTTTTTACCTAGGTTCGGGCCCTCTCGATGGAGGTAAAACCCTACTCCTGCTTGATTAATATTGATGATATGGGTAGTACAAGAGTAGATCTACCACGAGATCAGAGAGGCTAAACCCTAGAAGCTAGCCTATGGTATGATTGTTGTTCGTCCTACGGACTAAAACCCTCCGGTTTATATAGACACTGGAGAGGGCTAGGGTTACACAGAGTCGGTTATAATGGGAGGAGATCTACATATCCGTATCCCAAGCTTGCCTTCCACGCCAAGGAAAGTCCCATCTGGACACGGGACGAAGTCTTCAATCTTGTATCTTCATAGTCCAGGAGTCCGGTCAAAGGTTATAGTTCGATCATCCGGACACCCCCTAATCCGGGACTCCCTCAGTAGCCCCTGAACCAGGCTTCAATGACGACGAGTCCGGCGCGCAGATTGTCTTCGGCATTGCAAGGCGGGTTCCTCCTCCGAATACTTCATAGAAGATTTTGAACACAAGGATAGTGTTCGGCTCTGCAAAATAAGTTCCACATACCGCCGTAGAGAGAATAATATTTGTACAAATCTAATCTGCTGACGTATTCCGCAGCGTGACATCATGCCACGGCCAAGCCTTCATTCGAATCGTTTTACTGTCCCTCCTCAGCATGTTTAGCGAGGCGGTTTCCTTGGCACGTCTTGTCAAAGTAGAGATCGTGTCCCCTTATTCCGGGATTCTCATTAATTCGGGCGTGGGTAACCCAATCGTGCCTGTTGGTATGTCTCCTCAAGGCGAGTCCCAAACGGTCACGGGGAGGGCTCTTGGTATTCAACCTCTTTATAAAGAGACCAAGGCTCGACTCCTTTCTCTCAATCTTCAATCAAATCAGCCTCTCGCCTTGAGTTCCAACACCCAAAGCTCCAGATTCAGGCGCTTCGGACCTTCGATGATGTCTGACTCCGACCGTCAAGGCTGGTGGATGCCCTCCTCCGTTACGGAAGAAGACGTGCGAAAGCTAAGAGATGCCAGGTATCTAACCGGCGAAATCTCGCACAGGCTGCCTGCTCAAGGGCAGGTTATTCCCACTCCCAAGCCTGGTGAGAGCGTGGTGTTCGCGTCTCACTTTCTTCGGGGGCTAGGCTTCCTGACGGATCCCTTCGTGAGGGGGCTCATGTTTTATTACGGGCTGGAACTTCACGACTTAGCTCCGGAGTCCATCCTCCATATCTCTTCGTTCATTGCCGTGTGCGAGGCCTTCCTCTGTATTACTCCTCACTTCGGATTGTGGCTTAAGACCTTCAAAGTAGAGTCGAAGATGATTGAGGGGCAGCACGCAGAGTGCGGAGGTGCTGTTATAAGCAAGAATGCCGATGCTCCATGGCCTGAGGGCTCTTTTCAAGAGGAGTTCAGCTTATGGCAACGATAGTGGTTTTATATCATGGCTCCCAGGGGCACCAAATGGGTGGCGCCACCTGCCTTTCGCTCGGGTCCCCCACCACAGCTGGCATCATGGGTCAATAAAGGGCTTAACTGGGGGCCGTCCAAGGACGTGCCCTTGTTGCAGGGCCGCGTTCGAGATCTCCTAGAAAGAGATATCAATCTGGCCGTAGTGACGCATGTTATGTTGATTCGCCGCATCCTGCCCTGCAAACGTCACCCCCTCCGCCTGTGGGAGTTTAATCTGGAAGGACCACGAGCCCTCCAACATTTTGTGGGCGCAACGCCCGTGGAGATGTACAAATTGTTCTTCGGATCACAAGCAATGTGTCCGGATTCATCCGAGGACGCAGGTCTGAGCTGCAATCGTCCGGATACTCAAGTAAGTAGCCCTGTACCCGGACTCGCTATCCGTATATTTATTATAAAATCGCCCTTAAAAGAGCTGTCCCTTAAAATAGGAGTGGATAGCAAAAGCAAAGCTAATCAGGTGTCCGACCCCCCTCCCTGAGACCACGCCGGATCCCGTGCTAACGAGGATGCTGGAGGCTGCACCTTTGGAAGAAGGCAAACAGGGGAACAAGGAAGCTACCGCCTCCCCGAAGGAGGCTGTCAGGAAAGGAGGAATTGAGAATTCCTCTAACTAGGGGAAGAAGAGGACCGCCTCTGAAGACCCGGAGGCCACGGCCTCAAAGCGGGGGAAGAAATCTACATGTATCTCCGAAGGTGTTTGTTGGGTTAGCATAGATCGAGATTAGGATTTGTCACTCCGAGTATCGGAGAGGTATCTCTGGGCCCTCTCGGTAATGCACATCATAAGAAGCCTTGCAAGCAAAGTGACTAATGAGTTAGTTACTGGAGGATGCATTACGGAACGAGTAAAGAGACTTGCCGGTAACGACATTGAACTAGGTATGTAGATACCGACGATCGAATAACGAGCAAGTAATATACCGATGACAAAGGGAATTATGTATGTTGTCATAAGATTCGACCGATAAAGATCTTCGTAGAATATGTAGGAGCCAATATGGGCATCCAGGTCCCGCTATTGGTTCTTGACCGGAGAGGTGTCTCGGTGATGTCTACATAGTTCTCGAACTCATAGGGTCCGCATGCTTAACGTTCATTGACGATATAGTATTATATGAGTTATGTATGTTGGCGACCGAATGTTGTTCGGAGTCCCAGATGAGATCACGAACATGAGGAGGAGCTCCGAAATGGTCGAGAGGTAAAGATTCATATATTGGATGTGTCGGTTCCCCGACGGGGAGAGAGCTGCGCAAAGAGTAGGTCTAGTGATTAGCACGAGGGATTTTTACCCAGGTTCTAGCCGCAATGGAGCATAAAACCCTAGTCCTACTTGAGTGCATATTTTGTGTTCTTGAGTTCTTAGACTAGCTGTTATGCATGCCCAATCCAAAAAGTCTAAATCCTTCTCCAGTATGCCTCGGGCCTCCTTTTATATGTAAAGGGGTCACCACAGCGGCACACAGGAGGTGGAAAGTATCTACAGTGTACAAGCTTATCGCTGACATTGTAGGACAAACGCATTAAATGCGCTGCCTACGTGCCCTTCAACTTTATCGGGGACGGCAACAGAGCCTATCCTATCCGTTGCCGCCTCACCCCATTCCGACACGCGTCCAGGCTGACGAGGCATGCAGTGCCAGGCTGGCTGGATAGCCGCTGTGCTGGCGCGGTGGTAGAGCCTCCACGAAGATTTGCATGCCGCCACGCAGGTGTCTGCCTAGTTGGCAAGCTGGTCGTCATGCTGGAACGGCCGTGAGGTGGCGAAACCTTGTCAAGTGCGGGCCTGGCTATGGCCCCGTGATAGAGGCAAAGGTGTCCCGTCTTTCAATGAGATGGTGGCTATCGTTTTCTGTGGGAGTCGACCTTGACGATCCGACTACGAACGTGCGTGACGGCGCGCCTTAGCAATCGCTAAACCAACTCCCGAGGGGTTATTGACCACACCGGAGCACGATCAACCTGACCACGAGGGTCTATTTCCTGCGAGTAAACGAAGAACAAGCAAGAAACTGAGATTGCAATCTGGATATTGCGAATATAAGATGAAAGCTTTATTGATCAAGATGGGGTTGTGTGACATCTTTGTCTGGTCGTTGAACACAAACGAAGTACGCGAAGTTGCAGCTATGGCGAACTTTAATCTAAACAAAACCCAAAGTCTAAACGGTGCCCTAAGGGCTGTGTATATGGAGGAAGAGGGGGGGGGGGATTTCGTGGCCCTTGGTGGAGGGGTCCGAAATCAACCCTATCTCTTGTTTCCCCACACATACAAACTCTAAAAATAGCCTACACTTATGTATTTCGAAATTACATGGGCCTGGCCCATTAATAAGGTGACGGAGCACCTAGAATAGCCTCGGGACGAAATTTATGAAGTGGCATCTTGTATATTTCGTCCAAGGCCTCATGCACCCATTATGGAGGCTTCAAAGTCCTAAAATCATCACTTGTAACTCCGTTCTTGTTCCCCTTGCGCATGCCATCATCTCCATGCTTGTTCTTGCTCCAATGTTCATCCTTCTCCAATCTAGGCCCTTCATTTGTAAGCAAAACAAATATATCCAATTTAGGCAGCATCATATTCTCATGAACATTAGAATCATTACCAAGAAACGAAAGTACCTGATAATTTAATTGGCATGCGCGAGCTCTAGTAATTGGTCCAGTATATGTAGCAGTAGGGGCTGTGGGTGTAACAATGGTATTGATGTCCTCATCATCCTCCCCTTCTTGAAATGAAGTCGTCCTCGACGGAAGCTCATCTTCCTCACCCAAATAAGGCTTCAAATCTGCAATGTTAAAAGTGGGACTAACCCCAAAATCTGCAGGCAGCTCAAGTTTATATGCATTATCATTTATTTTCTCCAACACCTTAAAAGGACCATCAGCACGAGGCATTAGCTTTGATTTGCGCAAATTAGGAAATCTATCCTTAGGCAAATGTAACCAAACAAGATCTCCAGGTGCAAACACAACATGTCTTCTACCCTTATCTCCAGCAAGTTTATATTTAGCATTCATACGCTCAATGTTTTCCTTAGTTAACTCATGCATTTTTAAAATCAATTCAGCACGTTGTTTAGCATCAAAATTAACCTTCTCCGAAGATGGAAGAGGCAACAAATCAATAGGTGCACGAGGTAGGAAACCATACACAATTTCAAAAGGGCACATCTTAGTAGTAGAATGCAATGAACGATTATAAGCAAATTCAATATGAGGCAAGCATTCTTCCCACATTTTCTTATTACTCTTCAAAACAGCCCTAAGCATAGTAGACAATGTTCTATTGACTACTTCAGTTTGTCCATCAGTTTGGGGGTGACAAGTAGTACTAAAAAGCAGTTTAGTCCCCAACTTAGCCCATAAACATCTCCAAAAGTGGCTAAGAAATTTAGTATCACGATCTGAAACAATAGTATTTGGCACACCATGCAAGCGAATAATTTCATGAAAGAACAAATTAGCAACATTAACAGCATCATCGCTTTTATGACATGGTATAAAGTGTGCCATTTTCGAGAATCTATCCACGACAAAAAATATGCTATCCCTCCCCTTCTTTGTTCGAGGTAAACCTAAAACAAAGTCCATAGATATATCCTCCCAGGAACACTAGGTACAGGCAAAGGCATATATAAACCATGAGGATTGAGTCGTGACTTAGCTTTTTGACATGTAGTGCAGCGAGCAATAAAACGCTCAACATCCCGTCTCATCTTTGGCCAAAAGAAATGTGTAGCAAGTACGTCCTCCGTCTTCTTCATGCCAAAGTGTCCCATTAACCCTCCTCCATGCGCCTCCTGCAACAACAAAAGACAAATGGAGCTAGCTGGAATGCATAGCTTGTTAGCACGGAACACAAATCCATCATTAATGACGAACTTGTTCCACATTCTTCCTTCTTTACAATTCTGCATTACATCTTTAAAATTAGCATCATGCACATATTGATCTTTGATGGTCTCCAAAACAAATATTTTGAAGTCAAGTTGTGAAAGCATAGTATAGCGAGGAGACAATGCATCGGCAATAACATTTTCTTTACCCTTCTTGTGTTTAATGACATAAGGGAAAGTCTCAATGAATTCAATCCATTTAGCATGTCTACGATTCAGTTTAGCTTGACTTTTAATATGTTTCAAAGATTCATGGTCAGAGTGTATAACAAATTCTTTGGGCCATAAATAATGTTGCCATGTTTCTAAAGTCCGAACAAGAGCATATAATTCTTTATCATAAGTAGAATAATTCAGACTAGGCCCACTCAATTTTTCAGAGAAGTATGCAACAGGTTTGCCATCTTGTAATAACACACCTCCTAATCCAATTCCACTAGCATCACATTCAAGCTCAAATGTCTTATTAAAATCAGGAAGTTGGAGTAAAGGAGCATGTGTCAACTTATCTTTCAATACCGTGAAGGCTTCTTCCTGTGCGGTACCCCAAAGAAAAGGCACATCTCTCTTTGTAAGCTCATCGAGAGTGCAACAATGGTGCTGAAATCTCTCACAAAACGCCTATAGAATCCAGCGAGGCCAAGAAAACTCCTCACTTGTGTGACCGTTTTGGGCTGCGGCCAACTCTCAATAGCTTCAATCTTGGCTTTATCAACTTCAATTCCCTGTGGAGTAACAACATAGCCGAGAAAAGATACTCGGTCGGTGCAAAAGGTGCACTTCCCAAGGTTACCAAACAAACGTGCATCACGTAAAGCAATAAAAACAGCACGTAAATGTTCCAAATGTTCCTCCAAAGATCTGCTATAAATAAGTATATCATCAAAATAGACTACCACAAATCGTCCAATAAAAGCACGTAACACTTTGTTCATTAATCTCATGAAAGTACTAGGTGCATTAGTTAACCCAAAAGGCATGACTAACCACTCATATAATCCAAACTTAGTTTTAAATGCCATTTTCCATTCATCTCCCAATTTCATACGAATTTGATGGTATCCACTACGCAAATCAACTTTAGAGAATATTGTAGAGCCACTCAATTCATCAAGCATATCATCTAGCCTAGGAATAGGATGACGATAACGAATAGTAATATATTAATGCCTCTACAATCAACACACATACGTGATGTACCATCCTTTTTCGGCACTAGAATAATAGGAACAACACAAGGACTAAGGGATTCGCGTATATAACCTTTGTCGAGCAGCTCCTGTACTTGACGCATAATCTCCTTCGTCTCCTCTGGATACGGTATGGTGCACGGTTGGGTAATGATGCACCGGGAGTTAAGTCAATCTGATGCTCAATCCCTCGAATGGGAGGTAATCCCGGTGGCACGTCTTGTGTAAAGACGTTAGCGAACTCCTGCAAAATGTTAGTGATAGCAGGAGGCAAAGAGGAAGGCACGTCCTCAAATGAAAATAATGCCTCTTTGCACACAAAAGCATAGCAAACAGATTTGCTAAAATCTAGCTCATCAATATCAGATTTAGTGGCAAGTAAGCATGCACTTTGCAATTTAATTTCAGAAGCAACACTAGATGGCTTACTATTAGGCTTCATTTGTTGCTCAAATTCTTTTGCCACAATCTGATTTTCACTCTTATTTTTCTCCTGTTTTGCTTTATTAGCTCTATTAATATCATCTTTCAAAATGGAATCAGGAGTCATAGGAAGCAGAGTAATATTTTTATCCTTATGAACAAGAGTATACTGATTGTTTCTACCATGGTGTACATATTTTTTGTCAAATTTCCATGGTCAACCAAGTAATAAGGAACATGCTTGCATAGGTACCACATCATAATCAACATAATCAGCATATGTAGAGATACTAAAATGCACACGAACAGTACGTGTTACCTTAACCTTGCCGCTGTTGTTGAACCATTGGATGTAGTAAGGATGTGGATGTGGTCTTGTGGTGAGAGATAGCTACTCCACCATCTCCATGCTAGCCAAGTTGTTGCAGCTCCCTCCGTCTATGATGACGCACACAGAACATTCCTTCACAATGCCCTTTGTATGGAACAAATTGTGCCTCTGATTTTGCTCAGCTTGTGTGACCTGCACACTCAAAACACGTTGAGCAACTAAACATTCATACCTGTCAGCGTCTTCAGGAGCCATGTATTGCGTCTCATGATCAGATCTCCACCATGTTCTTCACGTGTAATAAGAGCCAAAGTCTTCTCATCATAGTCACTAGCGGACTCATACCCACCATCCTCAGTAGCAATCATCACACGCTGAGATTTGCATTCTCTCGCATAATGACCTCTTCCCTTACAACGACGACAAATAATATCACTTGTGTGCCCTGTGGATGCCATGGAAGAAGAAGAACTCTGTGCAGGCCCGACAGGTGCGCTCTTGGCAGGTAATGGTGGTTGTGCCTTCTTTCTTGTATCACGGCTGGAGGTGGCACCTGATGGAGGTGCCAGTGCAGTGGAAGTAGGGGATGCACCCGGTGTCCATGATGAAGGTCGACCTACAGAAAAGTTAGTTCGCGCCAATGCTTGTCGATCCTGCACTTCAAGTTCAGCTTTACAAGCAAGATGGAATAAACGAGTGATATTAGTATACTCCTTATACTCTAGAATGGTCTGAATCTCTCTATTTAATCCACCCATAAAACGTGCAAGCATAGCTTCATTCTCCTCAACAATACCACATCTAATCATGCTAGTTTGTAATTCCTGATAATATTCTTCTACAGAATTTTTTCCTTGTCTTAAACACTGCAATTTTTGAAGCAATTCACGTTGATAATATGGTGGAACCCAACGAGTACGCATAGCAGTTTTCAAAGCAGCCCAAGTAGTTGGAATATGATATAATCTACAATGTTCAGACCACCATACACATGCAAAACTAGTGAAAGCACAAACAGCAGCAGCAACCCGTCTCTCCTCGGGATATTGTAAACATGTAAAACATTGTCCAGTTTCTAACTCCCAAGTAAGATATATATCAGGAACATATCTACCCTCAAATGGTGGAATATTCAATTTTAGTTTTGGAATATGGTCATTATCTCGTACCTGAGGTGGTGGTGCAGGCCTACCGTTGCGAATATATACCTGAGGTCGACCTGCTGGTGGTGGTGCTGGTGGCTGCTTGTAGTTCTGATTTTGTTCAACCTCATCCTCGTAATAGTCCTCCACCTCTGCAATAGAAGCATGAGCTATAGAAGCACCAACAACTGTAGCAGCGGCACCGGAATTTTGTCCTGGCTCAATAGGAACACGCTGTGCTCGCCCTACTGTATCGCGGCGTAGAACTGGTTGTGGGAGACGTTTGAGTAATTCATCGAACAATTGTCTTCTCAATGTCATCCATCCTCTCCAATGCCTTTCCAAAGCTGGCCATCACGTCTTCCACTTGTTGACCCAACATTTGATGAAACTTATCATGAAGGTCCTTGTTCGTCATGTTCTCCCAGTCAATCTCGTCGGCTTGTGATCCTCGCATGGTTAGCAGCAATAGAAACACAAAAGAATATGATTCTACATACTACTAGGAAGCGGTGGTGGTGGTGTGTCACAAATCCTCCAAGCGAATCTCAAATTCTTACCAGTTCTTACCCAGCAGCAGGTGCTGATCGGCAACTGTTGTAGTCAAAAGTCTCAAAGCTTGGATAGAGCGATTACCAGGGGAAGTCAAACGCACGACGTAGATGTATGTGGAGCTGGGAAGGCTTATAATGTGGTAGCAAAAAGAGTCAGCAATAATCAATTCAGAGATGCAAAGTTGAATAAACGTTCAACGACGGTACTGTGCTGGTCCTAGGCTAGACTGTGCTAGAGACGCGAGCCTAGAACACTAACAAAATCACCGAGCTGCACATAAACAAGGGAGGAGCACACTCTGAATTTTTTTCTCTTTTTTTTCCTCTTTTTTTTGCACTTTTTTCCTCTTTTTTTTTGCTCGGCAACAAATCTTTTTTGAAAACGTCTACAAATGGTCTAGAAACTGCCTAGCCAGAATTTTCCAGACTTAGTTTTTTTTGAAACTGGAGCTATTTTTCTACTGCGGGTAACATGAAAGTTCAGGAGTCCTTCTCTATCACGACTCGGAGTATGGCGTGATCTGGAAGTCAAAAACGAAGCAACAAATACTGGACTCGGAGTAGGACTGGTGGCGGAGATAAATCTGGTGGAACTCGGACTGGTGGCGGAGATGAATCTGGTGGAACTCGGACTGGTGGCGGATATATGTGGCAGGTGGACTCGGATTGGCGTGATGGAGGTGTATATGTGGTATATGGCTGCGGTGATGTCGATGGTGGTAGATGGCAGCGGTGATGACGATGGTGGTATATGGCAGCAGTGATGACGATGGTGGTATATGGCAGCGGTGAGGATGATGATGCGGCGGCGGCGTGACAACTTGTGAACAGAACTCAAAACTCTAAAGAACTAGACACTAAGACCAGCAACTAGACACGACGATGCAACCGCAAATTCAACAACGCAAATACAGAAAAGATTATGCAATGGCTCAGACTGGTTCGAATATGATGAACTAACCCTAATTTTTTTTGTGGCTTTTTCGTGGACTATAGGTATGAAGAACAGACTCGATCTAAACTACGAAAAACTGTAAAATCTCACCGAGCAACCTGGAAATCTGATACCACTTGATAAAGGCAAAGGTATCCCGTCTTTCGATGAGATGGTGGCTATCGTATTCTGTGGGAGTCGACCTTGACGATCCGACTACGAACGTGCATGACGTCGCGCCTTAGCAATCGCTAAACCAACTTCCGAGGGGTTATTGACCACACGGGAGCACGATCAACCTGACCACGAGGGTCTGTTTCCTGCGAGCAAACGAAGAACAAGCAAGAAACTGAGATTGCAATCTGGATATTGCGAATATAAGATTAAAGCTTTATTGATCAAGATAGGGTTCTCTGACGTCTTTGTCTGGTCGTTGAACACAAACGAAGTACGCGAAGTTGCAGCTATGGCGAACTTTAATCTAAACAAAACCCAAAGTCTAAATGGTGCCCTAAGGGCTGTATATATGGAGGAAGAGGGGGGAATTTCGTGGCCCTTGGTGGAGGGGTCCGAAATCAACCCTATCTCTTGTTTCCCCACACATACAGACTCTAAAAATAGCCTATACTTATGTATTTCGAAATTACATGGGCCTGGCCCATTAATAAGGTGATGCAGCACCTAGAATAGCCTCGGGACGAAATTTATGAAGTGGCATCTTGTATATTTCGTCCAAGGCTTCATGTACCCATTATGGAGGCTTCAAAGTCCTGAAATCATCACTTGTAACTCGGTTCTTGTTCCCCTTGCGCATGCCATCATATCCATGCTTGTTCTTGCTCCAATGTTCATCCTTCTCCAAGCTAGGCCCTTCATTTGTAAGCAAAACAAATGTA
This sequence comes from Triticum aestivum, assembly GCF_018294505.1. NCBI lineage: Eukaryota > Viridiplantae > Streptophyta > Magnoliopsida > Poales > Poaceae > Triticum > Triticum aestivum. The sequence goes on from NC_057813.1 coordinate 301,408,295, forward strand.
TCCAATTTAGGCAGCATCATATTCTCATGAACATTAGAATCATTACCAAGAAACGGAAGTACCTGATAATTTAATTGGCGTGCGCGAGCTCTAGTAATTGGTCCAATATATGTAGCAGTAGGGGCTGTGGGTGTAACAATGGTATTGATGTCCTCATCACCCCGCCATTGTCCCCGACAAGCGTCTTGTTGGGGGCCTTGTAGTCTCCCCTGGCAAGGGCCTTGTCGGGGTTTTTCGCCTTCTGGTCTCCACGTAGACCCACAGGCCATTAGTCTTTCAAAAAATACCTGCATGCTACTATGCACACGCCCCCGAGTTTTGGCCTTGACATTGTCGATGATGTCAGAGCTCTCAGCCTCAGGGGTGATGGCCTTGCTGGTGCTTTGCAGGCTGCCCGTCAAGGGTCTCACCGGGCTACGCAGGCCGCCCCGGCAAGGATGTTGCCGAGGGAAATCCAGCTAGTCTTCTGCTCTTTGTTTACTGGCCCGAATGTTGTCTTGGTAGTCTTGTATTGTGCCTTCTGCCGCCCTGCCAAGCCTTGCCGCGGGCATGGCTACAACTGCCCGTGCACAAGAAAGGGGTACAAAAGAGCCCATACTTTTGTACACCGACAGGATGATATGGTTAGGCCAAGGGGTCAGGCCCACGGGGCTATAGGTCGGTGCAAAAAGAAAGTTTTGCGGAGGTCAGAGGCCAAACGCTGGAGACCCTAGCGTCTGGCCCTGGGTCAGATGCCGAGGCTCATGGCGTCTGGGCCAAAAGCCAAGGATTATGGTGTTTGGTCCTGGAGTCCAAGTGGGACTCTTGCCTTTCGCGCAAAACCGACTTTGAGGAGGCTTCTGCCGCCCTGCCAAGCCTTGTCGCGGGCGTGGCTACAACTGTCCATGCACAAGTAAGGGGTACAGAAGAGCCCATACTTTTGTACACCGACAGGAGTCCCCGAGCCTGGGCCACACATAAGCACGCAGCATAGTTGGGCCAGGCCCAAAGCAGTGCACGGGCACGCGTGGCAGGGATTAACTGCTGCAATTTCTTTGTCAGTTGCGCTTCCCAGCGATCCGCATTGAGTGTGTGATGTGGGGGTCGTGCATGGAACGATCGCAGCACGCCTACGTCACCCTGCAATGAATAGTAAAGAGGCGCACCGCGCCTCCCCCATGAAAAAGAGGAAGCCGCAGGGGCGCTGCTCATTTACAAAGTGGACTTAGGTTGTGGCCTGTATGGCGCCCGCACCCCACGATCACGGGGTGGAAAACGTTCGTCCCACTTTTCTTTATGCTTATGGACCGCTTGCCACGTGGCCTCCCAACCCAAGGGCTTGCCATGTGGCCTCCCAACCTGGACTTCGCGGCGGCACAGCCCGCAGTGAGAGGGAGAGGGAGGGGGCGAGGCCGAGGTCGCCGCGGCACTCGGGGAAGAGGAGGACGGGGCGGCGCACCACCTGTGCCTCCACCAGCGGCCCCTCCTCCAATGGAGGGCCATGTCGGAGACCAGCCCCGCGAGTTCTTCATCGGGCTGTACAAGCCCATATGCGGTCATCTCTGTCTCCCTACCCTGTTTGTTTGGGTAATGGAGCTTGATCCGCCGCAGGTCTTGAGGCTGCACATGAGGGGTTGTGGAAACGACATCATGTGGGTCGACGTGTACTTCCCCGCTCCTCACGTCATGTATCTCCGCCATGGGTGGAAAACCTTTGCCCACGCCCATAGCTTGTTGGAGGGGCACGTTCTCCAGTTCAAACTAATGGAGAATGGCCTACTCTCTGTCAAGGTCTTTGGGCGCTCGGGAAGCCGCTTAGGGTGCTGCGTGGAGAGTTCCAACGATGATGAAAGCTCCTCCTCGAGCGATAGTAACGAGGAGGACAATGACAACGACGACGACGGTAGCGGCCGGGAGGACGCCGACTCTGACTCCGACTGACCATTAGTTGCAGCACCATCATCTGCACGACCCCTTCCCCGACAACATACCTTGCTGGGGGCTGTGTCCTGCTGGCTCTCGTGTCGGTGGTCGACGGGTCACCTGCGCCATGCTCTCCATCCATGCATCCCTCCCCCGTATCTTCTTTGCCTTCACCTGCCGTACCTGGGAGGAAAGGGGCAAGAACGTGGATTACGGGGCACTTATCTTTTTTTTTTCAACTTGTAGGCACTTGCCAAATCTTAATTTTCTAGATAATGTAGTCTCTCGAGTCCATGCTTATGTTCTGTAACATTTGTACTTACATTAGCATGTCAATGAAAAAGATGAGCCTTGCCGGGAACCCATGCATGTATACGTCCATGCAGAGGCGAAACGCCTCTTTAATGTAAATAAATGAGTTCTCCCGGCAAGCTACCTTGTCGGCACCCTCTGCGCCTGCAGGAGAGTCACATCTGCCGGGTTACAGACAAAGGGTCCAGCCCCCTGCCAATCTCTTTTTACCAAAGGCCACTGCAACCATTCTGACCGAAACAACGTTCAGGTTAGGGATGGGAGCACCTAAATTTAAGAAGAGTGGTGAGGTTCTCCAATGCACAAGTTATAAGTTACGAACACGAATGGACAAGAGGTAAACTTTATCTGTTTGGTTTGATGGGGATCATAGTGCCGGCAGTCTTCTCAACCTCTTGCCGGAGCCAAGTTCATGATAGGAAACGGCAGAACCGAGTATCTTCACTGTGGCTGGAAAGAAGAGAGGACAGGAGCATGGAACCTTGGCCGTTTATTAGTATCTGCTTGAATCAAGGGTAGTATGATATCCTGGACAAGCATGCATGCATATATGTATATACATAAACATGGAAATTAACAGGAAACTGTACATACTAAAAGTTATTCGACTGCACACAGGGTCCGCGCCTGGCTCTGTACATAGGGTTACATGCCTTGCCGGCAAGGCTAGTACAAAAGGGGGTTGCCGGGGGTCTCGACAATCGCGCCTTACGGGTAAAACTTGCGAAGATGTTCGATATTCTAGGAGTTTCTCACCGGAATGCCATCTTCGGTCTCCAGGCGGACTGCACCGGTTAACTTGTTTGAATTCTTGGCGTATTGAATACACCAAAGAACAAGGTCGCCTTCCTCAAGGCTTTGGGCATGAACCCTGCGGCTATGGTAGCGGCGCAAGGCTTGCTGGTAGCGCGCGGCTCACACAACAACCTGAAGACGATCTTCCTCAAGGAGTGTTGCATCGTCTTGGCGCAACTGCTCTTGCTCAAGCTCATCATAAGTGAGCACTCGAGGTGACCCGTATATGAGTTCTGTGGGGAGAACTCCTTCTGCCCCGTATACCAGGGAGAAAGGTGTCTGACTAGTGGCTCGATATGGTGTCGTTCTGATTAACCAAAGAACCATTGGCAATTCAATCAATCTAGCGTCATGCACATTGGCGTAGCCTGTCGAAAGTTCTTGTTTTGAGGCCTCGCAAGGCTTCAGCATTTGCCCTTTCTGTCTAGCCGTTGCTTCTTGGATGAGCAACAGAAGCAAAACAAACTTTGCTGCCGAGGTCCTGGATATATTACATGAAGGTGCGGCTCGTGAACTGTGTGCCGTTATCTGTGATGACTCTGTTTGGCATACCAAAATGGCAAACAAATCCCTTGAAGAACTTGACGGCTGACTGTGTTGTCACCTTTCTCACTGGCTCCACTTCTGGCCACTTTGTGAACTTGTCGAACGCCACGTACAAGTACTCAAAGCCCCCGACAGCACGGGGAAAGGGCCCAGTATGTCGAGCCTCCAAATCGAAAATGGTCAGGAAAGAGGGATTGTTTGAAGAGCTTGAGCTGGTTGATGAAGCTTCTTTGAATGGAACTGGCACACTTCACACTTGATTACTAGTGCAGTTGCATCCTGGAGAGCGGTGGGCCAAAAGAAACCCTGCTGGATTGCTTGGTCGACAAGGGCTCTTGACCCTATGTGGGAGCCACAAACGGCAAATAATGTAATCCGAGGGAGACGAGTTTGTGAAGGGTACTTGGTATGTCTTGACTTGAGCGAAGACTTCCCCGACAAAGGCACAAGAAATCCTTCTTGCTACCTCTTGAGCACTGCGTTTGTTTTCCCTTGAAGAGGAAAGGGTGATGCAGCAAAGTAGCGTAAGTATTTCCCTCAGTTTTTGAGAACCAAGGTATCAATCCAGTAGGAGGCTCCTCACAAGTCCCTTGTACCTACACAAACAAACAAGAACCTCGCGACCAATGCGATAAAAGGGGTTGTCAATCCCTTCACGGTAACTTGCGAAAGTGAGATCTGATAGAGATAATAAGATAAGATAAATATTTTTTGGTATTTTTACGATATAGATTGGAAAGTAAAGATGCAAAATAAAGTAGATCGGAGACTTATATGATAAAAGATAGACCCGGGGCCATAGGTTTCACTAGTGGCTTCTCTCAAGATAGCATAAGTATTACGGTGGGTGAACAAATTACTGTCAAGCAATTGATAGAAAAGTGCATAGTTATGAGAATATCTAGGCATGATCATGTATATAGGCATCACGTCCGCGACAAGTAGATCGAAACGATTCTGCATCTACTACTATTACTCCACACATCGACCGCTATCCAGCATGCATCTAGAGTATTAAGTTCATAAGAACAGAGTAACGCATTAGGTAAGATGACATGATGTAGAGGGATAAACTCAAGCAATATGATATAAACCCCATCTTTTTATCCTCGATGGCAACAATACAATACGTGCCTTGCTGCCCCTGCTGTCACTGGGAAAGGACACCGCAAGATTGAACCCAAAGCTAAGCACTTCTCCCATTACAAGAAAGATCAATCTAATAGGCCAAACCAAACTGATAATTCGAAGAGAGTTGCAAACATAACCAATCATACATAAAAGAATTAAGAGGAGATTGAAATATTTATCATAGATAAACTTGATCATAAACCCACAATTCATCGGATCTCGACAAACACACCGCAAAAAGAGTTACTTCGAATAGATCTCCAAGAAGATCGAGGAGAACTTTGTATTGAGATTCACAGATAGAGAAGAAGCCATCTCGCTAATAACTATGGACTCGAAGGTCTGTGGTAAACTACTCACAACTCATCGGAGAGGCTATGGTGTTGATCTAGAAGCCCTCCGTGATCGATTCCCCCTCTGGCGGAGCGCCGGTGAAGGCTCCAAGATGGGATCTCGCGGATACCGAAGGTTGCGGCGGTGGAAATAGGTTTTGTGGTGCTCCTGGATGTTTTCGGGGTACGTAGATATATATAGGCGAAGGAAGTCGGTCAGGGGAGCCACGAGGGGCCCACATGGGTGGGGGGCATGCCCACCCCTCTAGGGCGAGCCTGGCACCCTCGTGGCCGCCTCGGCTGCTTCTTGATGTCCACTCCAAGTCTCCTGGATTGCGTTTGTTCCAAAAAGATCGCTCCTGAAGGTTTCATTCTGTTTGGACTCCGTTTGATATTCCATTTCTTCGAAACACTGAAATAGGCAAAAAAACACCAATTCAGGCTGGGCCTCTAGTTAGTAGGTTAGTCCCAAAAATGATATAAAAGTGTAAAGTAAAGCCCATAAACATCCAAAACGGGTAATATAATAGCATGGAACAATCAAAAATTATAGATACGTTGGAGATGTATCAAGCATGCCCAAGCTTAATTCCTGCTCGTCCTCGAGTAGATAAATGATAAAAATAGAATTTTTGATGTGAAATGCTATTTAACATATTTCTCAATGTAATTTTCTTTATTGTGGCATGAATGTTCAGATCCAAGTGATTCAAGATAAAAGTTCATATTAACATAAAAATAGTAATACTTCAATCATACTAACAAGTAATCATGTCTTATCAAAATAACATAGGCAAAGAAAGCTTATCCCTACAAAATCATATAGTCAGGCTATGCTTCATTTTCATCACACAAAATACTCCCATCATGCACAACCGCGGTTTTAGCCAAGCAATTGGTTCATACTTTTTAACACGCTTCAACTTTTTCAACTCTCACGCAATACATGAGCGCAAGCCATGGATATAGCACTATATGTTGAATAGAGTGGTGGTTGTGAAGAGGACAAAAAGTGAGAAGATAGTCTCACATCAACTAGGCATATCAACGGGCTATGGAGATGCCCATTAATAGATATCAATGTGAGTGAGTAGGGATTGCCATGCAACGGATGCACTAGAGATATAAATATATGAAAGCTCAACAAAAGAAACTAAGTGGGTGTGCATCCAACTTGCTTGCTCACGAAGGCATTTTGAGGAAGCCCATCATTGGAATATACAAGCCAAGTTCTATAATGAAAAATTCCCACTAGTATATGAAAGTGACAACATAGGAGACTATCTATCATGATGATCATGGTGCTACTTTGAAGCACACGTGTGGAAAAAGGATAGTAACACTGTCCCTTCTCTCTTTTCTCTCATTTTTTTGGTGGGCTTCTTTGGCCTCATTTATTTTTATAAAGTCCAAAGTCTCATCCCGACTTGTGGGGGAATCATAGTCTTCATCATCCTTTCCTCACTTGGGACAATGCTCTAATAATGAAGATCATAACACCTTTATTGATTTACAACTCAAGAATTACAACTCAATACTTAAAACAAAATATGATTCTATGTGAATGCCTTTGGCGGTGTACCGGGATATGCAATGAATCAAGAGTGACATGTATGAAAGAATTATGAAGGTGGGCTTTGCCACAAATACGATGTCAACTACATGATCATGCAAAAGCAATATGACAATGATGGAGCGTGTCATAATAAACGGAACGGTGGAAAGTTGCGTGGCAATATATCTAGGAATGTCTATGGAAATTCCATAATAGGTAGGTATGGTGGCTGTTTTTAGAAAGGTAAATAGTGGGTGCATAATACCGGTGAAAGTTGCGCGGCATAATAGAGGCTAGCAATGGTGGAAGGGTGAGAGTGCGTATAATCCATGGACTCACATTAGTCATAAAGAACTCATATACTTATTGCAAAAGTTTACTAGCCCTCGAAGCAAAGTACTACTACGCATGCTCCTAGGGGAAGGGTTGGTAGGAGTTAACCATCGCGTGATCTGGACCTCCACACATAAGGAAGGCAATGAAAAGAGCACCCCATGCAACAAATTTGTAACACAACTTTTACCATACGTGCATGCTATGGGACTTGCCAACTTCAACATAAGTATTTCTCAATTTCATAATTACCAAACTAGCATGACTCTGATATTACCACCTTTATATCTCAAAACAATTATCAAGCATCAAATTGATCATAGTGTTTAATGCACTTTCTACGATAGTTTTTATTATACTCAACTTGGATGCCCATCATTCTAGGAACAATTTTATAACCATAGCAAATACCATGCTGTTCTAAAAGACTCTCAAAATAATATAAGTGAAGCATGAGAGATCAATAATTTCTAAAAAATTAAGCCACCGCCGTGCTCTAAAAAAGTATAAGTGAAGCACTAGAGCAAAAAATGTCTAGCTCAAAAGATATAAGTGAAGCACATAGAGTATTCTAATAAATTCTGAATCATGTGTGTCTCTCCCAAAAGGTGTGTACAGCAAGGATGATTGTGGTAAACTAAAAATCAAAGACTCATATCATATAATACGCTCCAAGCAAAACACATATCATGTGGCAAATAAAAATATAGCTCCAAGTAAAGTTACCGATAGACAAAGACGAAAGAGGGGATGCCTTTCGGGGCATCCCCAAGCTTAGGCTTTTGGTTGTACTTGAATTATCTTGTGGTGCCATGGGCATCCCCAAGCTTAGGCTCTTGCCACTCCTTATTCCATAGTCCATCAAATCTTTACCCAAAACTTGAAAACTTCACAACACAAAACTCAACAGGAAATCTCATGAGCTCCGTTAGTGCAAGAAAGAAAAACCACCACATAAGGTACACTAATGAACTCATTCTCTATTTATATTGGTGTTAAACCTACTGTATTCCAACTTCTCTATGGTTCATACCCCCCCGATACTAGCCATAGATTCATGAAAATAAGGAAACAACACACGAAAATCAGAATCTGTCAAAAACAGAACAATCTGTAGAAATATGTAACTTTAGAATACTTATGTAACTCTAAAAATCCTACCAAAATAGGAAGTCCTAGGAAATTTGTCTGCTGATCGACTGCAAAAGAATCAACTAAAAAGCACGTTTCTCTGATATATTAAAATTATTCTCGTGCGTGCAAAAGTTTCTGTTTTTTAGCAGAATCAAATTAACTATCACCCAAAATGATCCTATAGGTTCTACTTGGCACAAACACTAATTAAAACATAAAACCACATCTAAATAGAAGCTAGATGAATTATTTAACACTAAACAGGAACAAAAAGCAAGGAACAAAAATAAAATTGGGTTGCCTCCCAACAAGCGCTATCGTTTAACACCCCTAGCTAGGCATAAAAGCGAGAATAGATCTAAGTATTGCCATAATAATAAGATAGATCATGAAAACTCATCTCATATTCCCTACGTTCAGCAACAAGTTTTCTTTGTGGTAAGAAGAAGTAATCAAAAGGGCTAAATTTAATGGGACAGAAGTCCCCAAGATCAATCTTGGGAGGTATGGGTTCCTCCTTTGGCCCTTCATATTGCACAACTAATTCATCATTATAGGCATTTTTTGGCAGAAAGTCATGAGCCTATATTCAAGAGAATATCCTAACTCATTGTTTCGAATAGCAAAATCATTATTAAGTTCGAAAATTCTATCAACTAGAACATTGCTAGGAACCTTTTTTCTAAGGTTTTCATTAAAAGCAACATAATCTAAAGATTGAAAACGCATTATGTCCTCTTGATCGAAGAGGATTGCCTCTATGGGAGGACGGCTAGCGTCCACCCTATAGTGCGCAAAAATTTATTTGGCTTCTTTTATTATAAATCTGAACTCATGAGCCAACAAGATAGTAGCTGCATGCTTAACAAAAGAATACTCAATATTGGTAAATTCTACGAAAATCCTTTGAATGCAAGGATGCATATGCATAAATTGTCTTTCAATTTCAACTATAAGCAAGGATATAGCATCTGCAAGACTACTAGTTCTATGAAGAATAGATCCACCCATAGTGGTTAAAGCACCGACACAAGTAAAGAAACTTGAATAACCCCTTTTCCAATAATATTGACACTACCAATTCGAATCTTTTTAGTATGTAAGATGGGTGGTTCTTCAACAGGATCATCAAAAGCACCAAAATTTTCCATGTTATTACTATTGTTCTTATCAATGATAACCTCCCCGATTTTAGACATAGCGGCAATAAATACGAGGAGCAAGCAAAAAAGAGGCGAACAGGAAAGAGAGGGCGAATAAAACAACAAGGGTGAAGTGGGTGGGGGGGGGGAGAGGAAAACGAGAGGCAAATGGCAAATAATGTAATGCGAGGGAGATGAGTTTGTGATGGGTACTTGGTATGTCTTGACTTGAGCGAAGACCTCCCCGACAACGGTGCCAGAAATCCTTCTTGCTACCTCTTGAGCACTTTGTTGGTTTTCCCTTGAAGAGGAAAGGGTGATGCAGCAAAGTAGCGTAAGTAGTTCCCTCAGTTTTTGAGAACCAAGGTATCAATCCAGTAGGAGGCTCCTCACAAGTCCCTCGTACCTACACAAACAAACAAGAACCTCGCAACCAACGCGATAAAAGGGGTTGTCAATCCCTTCACGGTAACTTGCGAAAGTGAGATCTGATAGAGATAATAAGATAAGATAAATATTTTTTGGTATTTTTATGATATAGATTGGAAAGTAAAGATGCAAAATAAAGTAGATCAAAAACTTATATGATAAAAGATAGACCCGGGGCCATAGGTTTCACTAGTGGCTTCTCTCAAGATAGCATAAGTATTACGGTGGGTGAACATATTACTGTCAAGCAATTGATAGAAAAGTGTATAGTTATGAGAATATCTAGGCATGATCATGTATATAGGCATCACGTCCGCGACAAGTAGATCGAAACGATGCTGCATCTAATACTATTACTCCACACATCGACCGCTATCCAACATGCATCTAGAGTATTAAGTTCATAAGAACAGAGTAACGCATTATGCAAGATGACATGATGTAGAGGGATAAAATCAAGCAATATGATATAAACCCCATCTTTTTATCCTTGATGGCAACAATACAATACGTGCCTTGCTGCCCCTGTTGTCACTGGGAAAGGACACCGCAAGATTGAACCCAAAGCTAAGCACTTCTCCCATTGCAAGAAAGATCAATCTAGTAGGCCAAACCAAACTGATAATTCGAATTGACTTGCAAAGATAACAATCATATATAAAAGAATTCAGAGGAGATTCAAATATTTCTCATAGATAAACTTGATCATAAACCCACAATTCATCGGATCTCGACAAACACACCCCAAAAGGAGTTACATCGAATAGATCTCCAAGAAGATCGAGGAGAACTTTGTATTGAGATTCAAAGAGAGAGAAGAAGCCATCTAGCTAATAACTATGGACCCGAAGGTCTGTGGTAAACTACTCACAACTCATCGAAGAGGCTATGGTGTTTATGTAGAAGCCCTCCATGATCGATTCCCCTTTCGACGGAGCGCTGGCGAAGGCTCCAAGATGGGATCTCGCGGATACAGAAGGTTACGACGGTGGAAATAGGTTTTCGTGGTGCTCCTGGATGTTTTCGGGGTATGTAGATATATATAGGCGAAGGAAGTCGGTAAGGGGAGCCACAAGGGGCCCACGAGGGTGGGGGCGCGCTTGGCACCCTCGTGGCCACCTCGGCTGCTTCTTGACGTCCACTCCAAGTCTCCTGGATTGCGTTTGTTCCAAAAAGATCGCTCCCGAAGGTTTCATTCCGTTTGGACTCCGTTTGATATTCCTTTTCTTCGAAACACCAAAATAGGCAAAAAAACAGCAATTCGTGGTGGGCCTCCGGTTAGTAGGTTAGTCCCAAAAATGATATAAAAGTGTAAAGTTAAGCCCGTATACATCCAAAACGGGTAATATAATAGCATGGAACAATCAAAAATTAGAGATACGTTGGAGACGTATCAGACCGACGGGCTACTTTTTCTGCTTCTTCCTGTTCCTCGGGGAGTTCCCCTATTTAGAGGAACCGAACGGTGTGCTATGCCCATGCCGGAGCCTGAGGCTCGACGGCAAGGACTAAAGGCACGTCTTCTGCCGTGGGGGCAGCTGTCTCTACGGCAAGGGCTTGAGGCCCTGCCGGAGCCTGCTACTCCTTGGCAAGCTTGGGGTCCTTGGCAACTTCCTTGCCGGCGGCTCCTGGGAGCTCAGCAGGAAAGTACTTGCCGGGGATCGCTTTCCTTTGCTTATTCTGCCCTGCCGATGGTTCAACGGATGGTTGAGTTAATTGAAGCACGAAGGTACCTGGTTCCACATGCAACTTAAGGGCAGGGCGCTTTGACAAGTTATCGGCAATGCTGTTCTCTTCCAGACTGTCAAAACGCTCCTCCAACTTCCTCACTTCATCTACATAGGCCTTCATCAACGGGCTCTGGTAATCTTTGTTAACTTTCTTAATGACAAGCTGCGAATCACCTCTGATGGTGAGCTTCCTGATTCCGAGGTCTGCCCCGATCCTGAGACAGGCAAGCAGTCCTTCATACTCTGCAGTGTTATTTGTTGATCTTTCCCAGGGGAAGTGCATCTGGACTACGTACTTGAGGTGCTCTCCGGTGGGCGCGACGAGTAGCACACCGGCACCAGCACCTTGCAGCGAGAAAGCCCCATCATAGTACATAATCCAATCACGGCTTGTCTCCTTGTCGGGAAGAGTGGTCTCTTGAATTTCTTCGTCAGGCGTTGAGGTCCATTCTGCTATAAAATTCTGCCAAGGCTCAACTCTTGATTGTTGAAGTGCTTTCAAACTTGAGATCAAAGCTTGACAGTTCCAACGCCCACTCCACAATCCTCCCGGTTGCATCTGGATTGTGCAAGATCCGTTGCAACGGGATGCGAGTGATGACGATGATCTCATGTGCTTGGAAATAGTGACGCAACTTTCTTGAGGCCATAAGAAGGCCGAAAAGCAGCTTCTGCATACTAGAATACCTTGATCTAGCGCCCTACCAGAGGGAGCTGACAAAATAGATCGGGTGTTGTATCACCTTCTTCTTTTGTTTCACTTCACTTGGTTGCGCAGATCCTGTCCCGCTGGGACCGGGCTCTGCTGAGGGTCCTTCCTTGTCGTCATCAAGCACTGCCGGGGAAGGCCATGGCTCATTGTCTGACAGCCTCCCCGCTGCCGCTGCTTCTTCCTCAACTTCTCCCTGCGCTACTAGCGTAGCACTAACCACTTGATTCGTCGCTGCTAGATATAGCAGCAACAACTCTTGCGGTTTAGCCGCGACTAGTATTGGCGTAGAGGAGAGGTACCTCTTCAAATCCTCTTAAAATCTTGCAGCGCTGCCTCCGCTTCCGAAGTCCATTTCATTGGACCTACCTTTTTCAAAATTTTGAAAAAGGGTAGGGCGCGCTCAGCGGATTTGGAGATGAACCTACTCAGGGCAGCAATACAGCCAGCAAGCCTACGGACATCCTTGACTCGTTTCGGCGCCTCAATCTGCTCAATTGCTTTGATCTTGTCGGGATTTGCCTCGATTCCACATTGAGACACAAAGAACCCAAGAAGTTTGCCGGATGGGACGCCGAACACACACTTCTCAGGGTTGAGCTTGAGGTTGATCTTGCGCAAATTTGCAAATGTTTCCTCCAGATCTTGCACGAGCGTGGCCTTGTTCTTGGTTTTGACCACTATATCATCCATATAAGCTTCCATATCTCTATATAGCCGGGGCTCAAAACCAATTTGGACCGCTCGGGAAAATGTTGAACCAGCGCTTTTCAACCCAAAAGGCATTCGTACAAAATAGTATGTACCACATGGGGTGATGGACGCGGTCTTTTCTTCATCTTCCTTCTTCATGAAGATTTGGTGGTATCCTGAGTAGGCGTCGAGGAACGACATCAGGTTGCACCCGGTAGTGGAGTCCACTATCTGGTCAACGCGTGGCAAAGGGAAAGGTTCCTTTGGACAGGCTTTATTGATATCTGTATAGTCAATACACAGCCTCCATTTCCCATTTGCCTTGCGCTCCACCACTGGATTGGCCAACCATGTTGGGTGGAGCACTCCTCTGAATAGGCCTACCGCTTCCAACTTCCTGATCTCCTCAATGATGAACACTTGTCGGTCCAAAGCTTCCTTCCTAACCTTCTACTTGACGGGTCGCGCATGAGGACAGACAACAAGGTGGTTCTCAATCACCTCCCTGGGAATGCCGGGGATGTCAGATGCTTGCCATGCAAACACATCGACATTCACCCATAGGAAGGCGACGAGCGCGCTTTTCTATTTGCTGTCAAGGGTGGAGCTTATGGTAAAAGCTCCGCCTGTGCCATCCTCCTTGACGGGTACCCTCTTGGTTTCCGGTGGTGCTGCCTTGGATCTCTTGCTCTTGCCGATGGAGCTCTCTGGCACGTCCTCAACGGGAACGCAACACTCCGAGGAGGCACATTTGCCGGAGTGGGTGCAGGAGTCCTTGCCGGGGCTAGAAGTCTTGCTGGTGGTTGAGGTCTTGCCGACGACCGAGGCCTTGCCAGTCTTTTTTCAGTGGCAGGAGCAAGTGTCTCGGCGGCAGATGCTGCGTCTGCCTCTCGGTAGAGTTGGTCGGCACAAATGAGCGCATCCCTCTTGTCACAACCAACAGTGATGATGCTCATTGGGCCAGGAATCTTCAGCTTGTTGTACGCGTAGTGTGACACCGCCATGAGCTTGGCCAGTGCTGGACGGCCAAGGATCCCATTACATGGAAACGGTATCTCAGCGACATAAAAAACGATCCTCTCTGTCCTATAGTTCAGGTCGCCACCAAACGTAACTTGTAGTGTGACCTTTCCTTTGGGCCGGCTTCTCCCTGAATTGATCCCTTGGAACGTATCTGTTTCTTCGAGATCTTCATTAGGGATCTGCAACCTCTTGATTAAGTTGGGCGAGATCAAGTTCAGACTGGCCCCACAGTCAACTAGCATTTTTGTCACCTTGAGGTTGTGTGTTGTTGGTGAAACCAACACTGGCAAACACCCAACCGCGGTTGTGAGATCAGGGCGATCCTCGACGTAAAAAATGATAGGCGTGTTCGACCATTTCAGTGGCTTCTGGGCATCGATCATTGGCTCCGTCGCGTTAATCTCACGCGCCCACTATTTAAGTTGGTGGTGGGAAGAATGCAATGAGGCACCTCCATCAACACACATGACTTCCGTTGCCTTCTGAAACTCATGCTCGGTGGACTCGTCATCATCGTCATGATCATCATCTCCCTCTTTCTTGTCGCGGCCTCGAGCAGGCCTCTCTTGTTGCTTATCCTTGTCGTGGCGTCCCCCTTCAGCACCGCGCTTCTTGTCGGATCCCACCGCACCACCCTGGCCCTTCTCTTTATCTCATCTTTTGTATCCAACCCTTTGTTTCTCCATCGGCTGCTCAACTTGATGGCAGTTTTGGAGGTCATGGCCTTTGGTGCGGTGAATCTTGCAATATTGCCTTTTGGAGTCCTTTGGCTTGCCGGCAGCCACCAAGGCTCGACAGGCATCGCATCATGCAATCTCCTTGCCGGGGTTGTCAACCTTGGCCTTCTTGGCTGTGTCGGGGTCGCCGGATTCCTCGACAGCAAGCACGGTCTTGCCTTTGCACTTCCTGTTTCGTCGTCGGCCTTTCTTCGCCGGGGTGACGACATCCTCATCTTCAGAGTCACTTCCCGCGTCAGCGTCCTCGCTGGGGTACTTCCTTCCTTCCTTCTTCAGCTCGGGCACATCTATCGGCTAGAACATAAAGCTCGGTAACATCCCTAACCTTGTTCATCCCCAGCTCTTCATGCATCTTATGATTGCGCATGTTTTGATGGAACGCGCCGATGACAACGGCGGGATGAACATCGGGGATGTTGTACTGCACACGACTGAATCTTTGTATGTATTTGCGCAAGCATTAGCCGTCCCTCTGAGGGATCACATGCAAATCACTTGCCTGGCTAGGAGCTACGTGGCCGCCAGTAAAGGCACCAACAAACTCGTGGCACAAATCCGACCAAGAGGAGATGGAATCTATCGGCAGGTGCATCAACCATGACCTGACGTTGGGCTTGAGCACCAACGGGAAATAGTTAGCGAGTACCTTTCTGTCTTGAGCTCCGATGGCTTGCATCGGGATGGTGTAAACGCCCAAGAACTCAGACGGATGAGTCTTGCCGTCGTACTTCTCCGGGACCTCCGGTTTGAACGTGCGGGTGGTGGGCCACTGGAACTGCCATAGCTCATGGGTAAACGCTGGACAGGTTATTGCATAGGGCAAGTCGTCAACATCCTCCAAGATAGGCCTGTACGCAGTGGGCCCAACACGCCTATCAGATTGGTGGCGCGCCTCCCGTCGCCGCTCGATGGTGGTCCGGGCGTCCTCCTTGAGCCGCTCATGAAGAACCTGACGTTGGTCGTGACGTGCTCATGGATCAGACGGCACCGTGGACACGTTATCACGGGCGTCAACCCGACGAGCCGGCGACCGCCACTACTGCGGCGGAGGGGAGTGCACTGTGGTTGCGGCGCCTCCACCCCTTCCACTGTCAACGCACGCCGGCTCAGTGGTCCGGCACCTCGAGGGACTTGCCTCCTGGTGGTCGTCCCTGTTGGCGTGGCCAATAAGGCTTTGGATAGCATCTCTCCACTCTTCTTGCTTCTCCGCAGCAAGAGGAAAGTCAAGGAGTAGCTCCACTCGTGCCAACGCTTCTGCTCACATTGGTGGCAGCGACAAGCGCGAGGAACGGGAGGAGCTCAGACTCCTAACTATGTTAGAAGGAGTTCCTTCACGGTTCCGCGGCCGCGCGCCTTTTTCACCAGCATCATGGTGTGCATGTCGGCCATGCACATCTTGAGAATGATGCTGAGGGCTCTTGCTGCGACGACTGTCGGCGTTCTGGGAATGGGGGTCCCCAGACTTGCCTGCGTGCAGCCTGCGGCGTGGTTCAAGGGGCGGCCCAGCATGGCCCATCTTCATCAGCACGAGCTCAAGACCCTCGCGAGGGGCCAAGCCTCGCGGGGCGGACGACAAGAGGCTTCCTTAAGAGCGGCCTTGTCAGGCTGGCTCGCGAGGAGGCGGAGAGATCAAGGCGGGGTACCTCATGAGGTGCCCATGATGCAAGCCATGACGACCAAGGCAGCCAGGCGGGCGCCACGCGGGTGCCGACCTGCGCAGAGTCGTTGTTTCCTCTTTGGTGCAAAGGGAGCAAGCATAGGCGAGAGCATCAAGCAAAGGCATCCATTTTGGTGCAACAAGACCAAGACCAGCAGAACGGCAGGATGGAGGTCATCGTGGAGCCCAAACCGGCGTCACCACCAGAGCCTTTCGCAGGCAAGGACCAACTTTTGTCAGGATAAGTGTACTAGATGTTCCCCTTCAAAATGGCAAATTGTTGGCGCCCTTCCCGCTCAATATTTGGGAAGAGGCCCAGGGCCTTTGCCTATAAATAGGACTAGCCACCCACAAGGTAGTGGCATCTAGAGATCCATCCAGAGAGCGACTGAACTCCCCCCAGAAGTTCATCGCACCAGCCAAGAATAGACCCTCGCGAGGATGTTCTCCCCTGTATTGTTCATCATCAACCCAAGAGGCAATCCACCACATCACACACTGGAGTAGGGTACTACACCACAATGGTGGCCTGAACCAGTATAAACTATGTGTCTCTTGTGTTGTTCCTTTGATTGCTTAGATCATAGCGAGGCGGTGAGGTGCAGGTAGGCAGAGGGTGAAATCTCCACGCGCACCCGAGTGTTCGAATCTAGAGGGTCTGCCGGAACCCGAAATCTGACATTTGGCGCGCCAGGTAGGGGTGCGCCGGAATCCACCTTGTGCCACTTCGCATCCCGTTGCATCATCATCATCATCATGTCCGGCAACCAGGCAGGCAACCCTGATCCTTGGGTGGCCTGGCCCACTCACGCAGAACCGCTCGCCCCGAGCAACCCAACGCCCTAGGCAGCTCGCGGTCCGCAGGGCACTGCGGGCCGCGGGCGACGCGGACAGGCGGCGATAGCTCTTTCGACGCGGCAGGCACGGTCGGCAGCGAGGGCCTCCCACCATGCTGCGGCCACGGCGCCGTACACCCGACGGGAGCAGGCGAACTCGAGGGCCACGCTCACCGTGGCCCGAGAGCTGCTGCAGTGCAGGCTGCTGGAAGGCGGTCACGACGTGCTGCTAGAGCGGGTGGCGGAGCTCCTGGGATTCGCCGCCTCGGGGGCTCCCCCCTTCTGCACCCAACTCCCACCTCAGGTCCAGGGTGGCCCGCACGGGGGCTCCGTGCACGCCCGTGCGGCCCCAAGCGGACTCCAAGGCCACCCCAACCCCGGCCAGGTCGTCAGCCCCGGGCCAGCAGCGGCGCTGCCTCCGCCCCCGGCCATCGAAGAAGGACTCGCCACAACCCGCGCCCTCGATGGGCCGCCGCGCGATCACCCCCAGGCAAGCACATCAAGCAGAACTGCGTGGCACGCAGAGCGCTACGGCGCGGCCTTCGGGATGGCGACCCCAGAAGAGTATGTGCCCCACATGATGGACCAAGGGCGCACACATGAGGATGAACAAGGCTCGCTCCTCGGCCCAAGCTGGGGGGACAAGACGCCAGAAGCTGAACTCTTCCAGGAACCCCGAGAAGGCCCCGTCGGCTACGCTGGAAACAACGAGTATCAGGTACCACTAATTCCTCAGGAGCAGGCATACGCCAACCATGGATCGCAGGAGGTGCATGTCACGACAACGGGCAGCTGCCCCACTCCCGCAGCTTCCTACCCCTCAGGAGGAGGGCGCCGGGAGCTGCAGGAGAGGGGCCAAGATCCGACATCACCACCGCGGAGTTCGGAGCAAGGCGTCCTCAGGAGGTAGGCCCTCTGCTGGGGAGGTGCCCCAGAGCCTGCCCCTGGCAGAGGACCTGTGGTCGTCGGGGGAACCGCTGGCGACCGCTCTACCCCATCAGCGGCGTCCTGGTTTCCGGCCGTCATCGGTGGCACTAGAGTGCGGCGCAAGGCGGGGCCCTCGTCTGGCGATATGAAGCAAGGCCGGTACCTGTGAAGAAGGCCCAGTGCCTGTGAAGCTCGCTGCCCCGTGACACTCTCACGTAATAATTAGTGGGGATGTACACGCCCCGGAGTCTCAGGGGTGCCGGCCTCAGGCCCTGGGGCTCCCTCCCACGCCCAGTGGCAGCACTTAGCTCCGCGCTGGTGAGAAGACGTCCAAGACTAGACTTGGTGCCGGACGCGGCCTTTTTTCTACTTTCGTTGCTTCTCCCCCTTGGTCGTCGTTTTCCCCCGTTGAATTTAAGTTGGATTTGAGCTCGAGGATTTGCGTGTGTTCGGGGAAGGGGTGTTTAGTCTCGTTCGAGCAATCTCTCGCGTTCCGATTACCGCTTTGCCTCAGCTGCCTCCCCTCGTGAGCCCCTCGTGAGCCGGGCCAGGCCTAGCTTGTGTGCAGCCCAGACTGCCATTGCCGCGCCCTCTCAGGAGGTTTTCATTACAGGTTCGATGGGCTCGTTCAGGAAACGCTCGAGACACCACAGCCCTCCGCAGGCTAACTCGAGGCCCACGCGGGTCGAAGGGTAAGGAAGCAGGGGCAACACACGGTCAGTCGGATAAATCCCCCAATGCATCCTCGGGGGCGCCTCCTGAATCATCGCTGGCATCGCTGGCCTCTCCATCGTCCTCCGCATTGCCGGCAGCGGCGCCAGGGCCGTTCACCACGTCACCTTCATCAGCGGCCACGACCGCGTTGTCGTTATCAGAATCGAAGGTGCTGACAAGGGCATCCACGTTGTCTTCCACCCAGCGCGCCAGGTCGCCCCGGACGGCCTGGGGTACTGGAGCGATGGCGGTGTCAAAGTCGAAGTTGAGGAACATGTTCTGAAGGTGGCTGAAGACACGAGAGAATGCGCGCCTGAGCAGGGCGCGGCTCCTCTCCTCCACCAGCCTGTTGGCTCCGACCGAGCGCGCCTCCAGCTGCGTCACCGCGTTGGTGAAGAACTGAAGATTGCCAGCATAGTTGACTGCGTGGGGCTGGACAACAGCCGCCTCACAGATGTTACCCAAGGCCGCGTTGGCTCTCTCCCGGAGCCTGGCGAGCATGGGGCTGTGCTCGTGCTCCAGAATCCGCCGCTGGCGTATCTCGTCCTCGTTCTGCTACGCAACGGCCTCAGCCTCGTCCACCCGCTGGCGGAGAAGAAGCGCCTCAGCGCGGGAGGTAGCTAGCTCCTCCTGCGCCGCGTCGAGGGCGGCCCGGGAGGCGTCGGCCCGCTGTGTCGCTTCCTCCAGCTTGGCCCTCAGGCGGCGGTCTTGCCTTCAGCCTCGACCCGGATCAACCCCAGCCTCTCCTCGAGCTCGCGCTCAAGGTTCAAGCGAGCCGTCGTCACCCCGCGTTCAACCTCTTCCAGGACTTGGGCCTCGCGCGCTGCAACATCATCCTCCGCCTGTGTCACGTGCGCGCTCAGCAGCTTCCAGCGTCAGCGCCTCCTCACGCCTCAGGAGCTCTGCCTGGTCGACCGAAGCCACCTTCATCGACGCAAGGGCCATCTCATGCAGCTCCACCTGCTGCTCCAGGGAGTGACACCGGGCAAGGAGTTCCCGCGACCGCTCATCCACCGCCTCACGCCGCCGATCAGCCTCTCGGGCCTCCTCGACGGCCCGGGAACGGGTCTCCCGAGAGGCCGCCAGCAACGCCTCGGCCTCCTCATTGTCGAGGTCACGCTGGTGGCGCGCAAGGGCAACGGCCGCCTCCAGCTTGCGCCTCTCTTCAGCCAGGCGCATGGCGCGCGTCTTCATCATCAAGCTCTTCACCAAGCTGGCTCACCACATCAGCCGCCTTCCGGAGAAACTCTTGGCTAAGAGTGCGACGCCTCCGGGCGCGCTCAAGCACGTCTTCTGTGTCGTCCTCCGCCACAAGTAAGCACGGGGGGCGCGAATGAGCACTCCCCCTCTGGGCAGGGGGTTGGGGGTTGGCGCCCTCGTGATGACCGGGCACGCCCCGACAGAAGCCCGGCCAGGAGCCAGCTCCTCCCCAAATGAAGAGCGCAGGGCCGACCTCAGCCAATCGCCATCCATGATCAGACGCGAGGCCCAAGGCAGGCTGGCTATGCCCCAAGAAGGCTCGCGAAGGAGGGTCGCGAGGTGCGCAGGGCCGCGATGCACCACAGGATGGCTCACCTCTCCGGCCGGCCTCACCGCGAGGGCTCTGCTGGAACTCGGAGCACTCAAAGGTGGTGGAGAGGGTGGATCCTCAGCCATCTCCATGAGCTCGGCAGGAAGGGCCCTGCAGAGCAAGGATCAGCCAAAGCATCGGGAGGATCAGGAGCTAGGAAAGGGGAAGGCTTACTCATCAATGGCGAAATACTTCTGGCGCTTCAGCAGGTGGTAAGGGTAATCGTCACCCAAAGCCTCCCTTTTCTTTCGGAGAGCCTTGAAGTCCACGCAGAAGCGACCCAGGAGTTGAGCGTAGGGGTCAGCCTGCGACGAGGAAGAAGCGGCAAGATGCCCAACATCTGGTGCGTCGTTCTGATGCATGCCGCCAGTCGCCTCACCAAGAAGGATAGCTGGGCCCCCAGGGGCCTCAACCACAGGCGCCGTGGGCACTGGCTCAGTGCCTCCAGCCGCAGCAGTACGGGCCTCAGGAGCTGCCCCTCAGGAGTGCTGCCTGGCGTCGTCACTCCGGCGGGGGCCCCCTCAGCCTCCGGCGGCCCATGCCTCCCTGCTCCACCACTCGAGGAAGGACCGCCATGGGCGACTGGGAGGGCAGTCACCATCACTGGGTTCTCGTGAGGACCCCGGAGGCCAGTGGGGCGCAACCCCCATTCGTCAAAGCCGGGCATCTGCTTCACAAAGTCGCCCCTGTTCGAGCAAAGATACAGCAAAGCCCCTATGCTGGATGCTGCCGGGGGAAGGGTCCCTAGTCAAGACCAAGAGCACCTTCCTCACTGCTTCGGGCGTCAGGTCCTCCTCCTGGAGCCTCATGCGATCTTCACGCCCGCTGAAGGACCACATCCGGCGGGAGTGGCACTGGAGAGGAGCAATGCGGCATAGCAGGAACTCCTTCACCACCTTGGGTGCCGTCACACCGAGCGCCCTCAAGAGCGCGAAGTGATGCCAGACAAAGGTGAACCGGGGCTCGTGAGTGTCTCCTGGCCCTAGCCTGAATTGGGGACAGCGGGCGACTTTGGCTCCAAAAGCAGAGGGCTGGGCACCCCTACGTCCACGAACAGCCATCGCTCGCGGAACCCAGGCACGGACGGATGAAGGCTGAAATCAATCCCTGAAGCCGCTGTTTCTGGTGTGGCAATGAAGCTCACGCACCCGGAGCATTGGGTGGGATCAACGAGGCACAGAGAGAAGAAGTGGCGCAATAAGGCAACCGAAGGAGGGACGCCCATCATCGCCTCACAGACGAAGGCGAAGACGGCAAGAAGAGTAATGGATTCAGGACCCAAATGCATCATATGGATCTGGTAATGGGAAAGCACAACATTGAAGAAATCGGAAAAGGGGGGAACCAATCCCGCCCACAGGGCGTCGGCAAAGTACTGGACCTCGGTGACCACCCTGTCGATGGAGAAGTGGGATGTGGGCCAGACTGTCGTCCTCCCGCACTCGTTGAAGACGGTGACAAGAGCAGAGCTGACCTTGCCCAAGCCTTCTCGGTTGAGTATGATCGACCGATCGACGACGGGGGCCGCCGCCGACGGCGAGCGAGGCGGAGGCACCGGTTCTTCCCTTTTCCCTTCTTCGTCGGAGCCATGGCGATGGGAAGAGGGAGGATTTGAGATTGGATTGGAAGCAGAGACTGGAGCTCGAGATGAGGAAGAGCAGGGGATGGTCGAGCGGCGAAAAGAGGAAAGACTGTCTGCAACCGCGGGTCCGCCTAGCTGGGCGCAAAATGAGGAGGCGTGGAGAAGCAGGGCCACCCACGTCCAATCAATCGCCACGCGGTGCCCGAGGCTGCAGGCTGTTATAGCCCACGGCACTTCACACTCTCCCCTTTGCCTCTCTGCTCAGCCAAGTTCGGGCGCGCCTTGGGCCCGGAGGCTACTGTCAGCATTCTGGGAACGGGGGTCCCCAGACTTGCCTGCCTGCGGCCTGCGGCGTGGCTCAAGGGGCGGCCCAGCATGGCCCATCTTCATCAGCACGAGCTCAAGACCCTCGCGAGGGGCCAAGCCTCGCGGGGCGGACGACAGGAGGCTTCCTCAGGAGCGGCCTCGTCAGGCTGGCTCGCGAGGAGGCGGAGAGATCAAGGCGGGGTACCTCACGAGGTGCCCATGACGCAAGCCATGACGACCAAGGCAGCCAGGCAGGCGCCATGCAGGCGCCGGCATGCGCAGAGTCCTTGTTTCCTCTTTGGTGCAAAGGGAGCAAGAACAGGCGAGAGCATCAAGCAAAGGCATCCATTTCGGTGCAACAAGACCAAGACCAGCAGAATGGTAGGATGGAGGTCATCGTGGAGCCCAAATTGGCGTCACCACCAGAGCCTTTCGCAGGCGAGGACCAACTTTAGTTAGGATAAGTGTACTAGATGTTCCCCTTCAAAATGGCCAATTGTTGGCGCCCTTCCCGCTCAATATTTGGGAAGAGGCCCAGGGCCTTTGCCTATAAATAGGACTAGCCACCCACAAGGTAGTGGCATCTAGAGATCCATCCAGAGAGCGACTGAACTCCCCCCAGAAGTTCATCGCACCAGCCAAGA
This sequence comes from Triticum aestivum, assembly GCF_018294505.1. NCBI lineage: Eukaryota > Viridiplantae > Streptophyta > Magnoliopsida > Poales > Poaceae > Triticum > Triticum aestivum. The sequence goes on from NC_057813.1 coordinate 301,431,034, forward strand.
ATAGACCCTCGCGAGGCTGTTCTCCCCTGTATTGTTCATCATCAGCCCAAGAGGCAATCCACCACATCACACACTGGAGTAGGGTATTACACCACAATGATGGCCTGAACCAGTATAAACTCTGTGTCTCTTGTGTTGTTCCTTTGATTGCTTAGATCATAGCAAGGCGGTGAGGTGCAGGTAGGCAGAGGGTGAAATCTCCGCGCGCACCCCAGTGTTCGAATCTAGAAGGTCTACCGGAACCCGAAATCCGACAACGACGCCCGGGGTTACCAACGTCGAGGCACTGTTTGTGGTGCATGACCTGGGAGGGCTGAGGTGTGTGCGTCGGCGGGGTCGTCTTCCTACCCTTGGAGGTCCCCGCAACGCCCGTGGGCAGCATGGGTCCGTCCTTGGATGCGGTGGCGGGCGGGTCGTCGTCGCCTCTACGGACGATGCCGCTCGCGTGGCTTCTAGTATCATGGTGGCATGGATGATCTTGCTCTACGTCTGCCATGTCGCCCGTCCGCGCTGGCACGGGTGGACCGGCTCCAGATGAACCGATCGCCGTGATCGTCTTCTTCTTCGGAGCCATGGCAATGAAGAAGCTGACGTACTAACTACAAGACCAGATTTGAGCAACTTCCATCCCCTACCTGGCGTGCCAAAGATGTTGGGGAAATAACACCTATGGGATCACGAGGATCCCTTCTACGGTTGGCGGGGAGAGAGCTCCGCAAAGAGTAGGTCTAGTGATTAGCACGAGGGATTTTTACCCAGGTTCGGGCCGCAATGGAGCATAAAACCCTATTCCTGCTTGAGTGTATATTTTTTGTTCTTGAGTTCTTAGACTAGCTATTATGCATGGCCAGTCCAAAAAAGTCCGAATCCTTCTCCAGTACGCCTCGGGCCTCTTTTTATATGTCAAAGGGGTCACCATAGTGGCACACATGAGGTGGAAAGTATCTACAGTGTACAAGCTTATCACTGACATCGTAAGATAAATGCATTAAATGCACTACCTATGTGCCCTTCAACTTTATCGGGGACGGCAACAGAGCCAGTCCCGTCCGTTGCCGCCTCACCCATTCCGACACGCGTCCAGGCTGACGAGGCATGCAGTGCCAGGCTGGCTGGCTAACCGTTGTGCTGGCGCTGTGGTAGAGCCTCCACGAAGATCTGCATACCGCCACGTAGGCATCTGCCTAGTTGGCAAGCTGGTTGTCGTGCTGGAATGGCCGTGAGGTGGCGAAACCTTGTCGGGTGCGGGCCTGGCTATGGCCCCGCCATTGTCCCCGGCATGCGTCTTGCCGGGGGCCTTGCAGTCTCCCCCGGCAAGGGCCTTGCCGGGGGTTTTCGCCTTCTGGTCTCCACGTAGATCCGCATGCCATTAGTCTTTCACAAAGATCTACATGCTACTATGCACGCGTCCCTGAGTCTTGGCCTTGACGTTGTCGATGATGTCAGAGCTCTCAGCCTCAGGGGTGCTGGCCTTGCTGGTGCTTTGCAGGCTACCCTGGCAAGGGTCTCGCCGGGGCTATGCAAGCCGTCCCGGCAAGTATGTTGCCGGGGGAAGTGCAGCTAGTCTTCTGCTCTTTGGTTACTGGCTCAAATGTTGTCTTGGTAGTCTTGTATTTTGCCTTTTGCTGCCCTGCCAAGCCTTGCCGCGGGTGTGGCTACAACTGCCCGTGCACAAGTAAGGGGTACAGAAGAGCCCATACTTTTGTACACCGACAGGGATGATATGGTTAGGCCAAGGGGTCAGGCCCACGGGGCTATAGGTCGGTGCAAAAAGAAAAAGTTTTGCGGAGGTCAGAGGCCAAACGCCGGAGAACCTGGCGTCTGGCCCTGGGCCAGACCCGAGGCCCATGGCGTCTGGGCCAAAATCCAAGGATTGTGGCATTTGGTCCTAGAGTCCAAGTGGGACTCTTGCCTTTCGAGAAAAACCGACTTTGAGGAGGCTTTTGCTCCAAGTTTCGACCCCAGGGCTCAACATATAAATAGAGGGGCAGGGCTAGCACAAAAGACACATCAAGATTCACCAAGCCATGTGCCGGCAACCCCGTCCCCTCTAGTTTATCCTCCGTCATAGTTTCCGTAGTGCTTAGGCGAAGCCCTCCGGAGATTGTTCTTCACCAACACCGTCACCACGCCGTCGTGCTGCCGGAACTCATCTACTACTTCGCCCGTCTTGCTGGATTAAGAAGGCGAGGACATCATCAAGCTGAACATGTGCTAAATGCGGAGGTGCCGTATGTTCGGTACTTGATCGGGACGGATCGTAAAGGTGTACGACTACATCAACCGCATTGATAAACACTTCCGCTTAGCGATCTTGAAGGGTATGAAGATGCTCTCCCCCTCTCGTTGCTATGCTTCTCCTAGATAGATCTTGCGTGAGCATAGGAATTTTTCTAAAATTACATGCTATGTTCCCCAACACAAAACACCAAGCAAAAGGCCGAGCCTTCCACCCTTTACCAAGTATATATATGCATTAATTAAATAAGAGATATTATGATATCCCATAATATTCATGTCCAAACATGGAACAACCTGCAACTGCGCCTGCAGCTAGCAACACTATAAGTGGGGCCGAGGAAAGCGGTAACATAGCCAAACAACAGTTTGCTGGGAGGGTGAAAAGGTTAGAGGTCATTTCATGGCAATTGGGAGGCTTGATAAACAAGTGGTAGGTAGCACGACATAGCAATAGCATCGAGACAACTAGCAAAGCAAAGATAGTAGTGGTATCCAGGATAATGATCATCTTGCCTGAAATCCCGCTCGGAAGAAGATCGAGTCCATGAAGTAGTCGAACCAACATAGTCGAACGAATCCTCACAATTGCAACGGTACAGGAACTATTGAGAAGAAGCACAATTGAAAAGAAGCAAACAACACGGTAAAGACACAACACATAAGCATGGCATGATGCACAACCGAGTATGATGCATGACAAGATTAAATGTTCTTACTCATGGCAAGAAATCATGCACAATAAAACTACCTATCTAGGCACTTTAAATGAGGCCAGAAACAACAAACAACAATTCCGGAAAATCTCCGTATGCAATTTTCGAAATTGCTACTGTTATGCCCTATACATGATTTTAATATTGTTAAGTAGCAAAATAAAGTGCACTATGGTAATCTATACATTTTTCTAGACCATTTACATATATAGTTTATTTAATTCGGAGCTATGGTTATTTAGTTATGAAATAAACCATTTTCACAAGTCATTTATGCAAATGATTACAAATAATTTTTTTAAACAATTTAACATGGCAGCAATTTTTTTGTATATAGATAAGACCTCACTACGAGAAGACATGAAATATATCCAAGTGTACCGAGAAAAGTCATCTATAAAGATAATATAGTAGCGATGACCCCCTTTCGAAGTGAAGGGAGCCGGACCCCAAACATTAGAGTGAACGAGATCGAAAGGACGCTCGGACACTGACTCGCTGTGATGATAGGGTAGTTGAATCTGCTTACCAAGCCGACAACCCATACAATCCGATGAAGCATTGATCTGAAGCCATCATATGTAAAAGAGAATACCAAGAAGCTAGAATACAAAAGGCCAATGGCCATCATCAATATAACTCTAACAGATGAAATTTGGAAATTGTGAAACTATATGAAATTCTAAACATTACATATATGACATGTTTTATTTGGATGCACCAATTTAAAGATATGAACATGCTACAAATGGGAAACAAATCTGCCCCAACACAAATAAAACAAAAAGAAAGAAAGAATTCCAGAGAGCACTGGGTTGAATTTAGTTGGAATAGTGTGGCCAACGAGGCTTCAGGCCCATGTGGCTGGGGTGTACATAGATGAAAAAGGAACAAGGCAAATATATATATGGGAACCTGGGATTCGAACCCCAGACCCCTTGGATAAGTGCATGCGCTGTTATGATGGAACTCTGCTAAGAAGTGCCTTATCCTCGAGATGAATCATACCCTGGCGTTGATATGACGAAACTAAAAACGGAATAAGAGATGGCTTGATCTGTGGCCGTGGCTGGACACAAACGAGCAGTGGAACTTACTGATGCAGCAAGGGTGAGTGTGCATGTGGAATAACTGAAACAATCTGTGGTCATGGCTGGACACAAACAAGCAGCGGAACTTGCTGATGCAGCAAGGGTGAGTGTGCATGTGGAATAACTGAAACAACAAAAGAAAAGAAAAGGGAGGGGGCTGGGATTGAACCCAGGACCACACGGATCGATGCATCGCTACTAGCCACTGCGCTAGCTGCTTGTTACGGGTAGAAAGGGGCCATGATCCTTTTGAGGCAAAAGGCCTGGCCTTCTTCTCCAGCGAACACACGGGGTACTTGGAGGTGTCGTTGGCGAGCAAACACGGCAGCGACTGCGGCTAGAAGACAACGACGGGCGTGCGGGAAGGGGCAGCAATGCTGATTCAAGGGCGTGGGAAGGCTAGCGCTCGAGTTCGAGCTTGAGCTCGTCTCGGGTACGGCGAGGCATGGGCTATGGTGCTTGGCAAAGTGGCGACGCGGGCGTGCAGCACGGACGTGGGCCGCGAGCTGCGTGTGCTGTGGGCGTGCGCATGAATGGATACGTGTGGATCATCGAGCAGAGCAACCGAATGAACACGAGCCGAACTCGAGGTCGTCCATGGAGGATGAACTCGGGTTCGTGCGGATCGGCGAATACATGGACAACTGACACCAGAGAGAGATGGGGAGGAGTGGAGATTCACCGTGGGGGTGCTGCTGAAGTCGATCAAGCTCGTCGGTGATCGGAAATGGTGGGAGGTCGCGATGATCGACGGAGGCGGTCGGGTCTGTGAAGCAGAGGAAGCAGAGGAAGATGACGTCGAGGAACTTGGTGGCTCCGGCTTTGGATCATAGCGGGAACGGGGTCGTTGAGGGAGTCCGATTAGGGGGTATCCGGACAGCCGGACTATATACCTTGGCCGGACAGTTGGACCGTGAAGATACAAGACTCAAGACTTTGTCCCATGTCGAGATGGGACTCTCCTTTGCGTGGAAGACAAGCTTGGTGATCCGGATATTATATTTCCTTCTTTGAAACCGACTCCATGTAAACTCTAGCCCCTTCCAGTGTCTATATAAACCGTAAGGTTTAGTCCTTAGAGGGACGATCACAATCATAATCATCATAGGCTAGCTTCTAGGATTTAGCCTCTACGATCTCGTGGTAGATCAACTCTTGTAACACCCATATCGTCAATATCAATCAATCAGGAAGTAGGGTTTCACCTCCATCGAGAGGGCCCGAACCTGGGTAAAACATTGAGTCCCTTGCCTCCTGTTACCATCAGCCTTAGACGCACAGATCGGGACCCCCTATCCGAGATCCGCCAGTTTTGACACCGACATTGGTGCTTTCATTGAGAGTTCCTCTGTGCCGTCGCTACGAGGCTTGATGGCCCGTCTCGTTGTCAAGGACAACATCACCTCTTGGGGAGCGCTGGCGGTAGGCCAGACTCTCCGATTAGGCGGCTTCGTCATGGCCGCCCGATCGGCTTCCGCGCCGATGATGACCTCTCAAGTCATCAAAAACAGCCTCCACATCAATTCAGAACTCGCCGAACCGATGAATCCAATAGAGCTCTCCTCCTTCAATGAGCTCTTGGATCGCATCGCCGCTTTGGGAGTCGCTACAGACTATGATCGGGTCGGGCTTAAACCCGACGAGAGGGATATTAAATCCCCACCGATCACCCACGAGATAGCGGTAGTGGAGGATCCGCATATGGATTATCCCTCTATTTTGAGGACAAATTATGTCCGGATTACCGAGCTCTCTGAGCCGGATACCCGCTCGCGGGAAAACATGACCCAGACCCCGGATTTAGAATCGGGTATCGGGCCGGAAAAATCAGGCAGCACTCCGGATCCCGAGCTATCAAGCCCGGAAGCTCCTCTGCCCCTGGGCGTTAGATCGGATCAGAATCGAGATTTAGCTACACCCACCCACCCAGACTTAAACCATCTCTCCCGTATCAGACAAGAGCCCCAAGAGATAGTACATCGCTATTGAGCCAGATCCCTTCTTGTGCTAAACAAGGTAAAAGACTGTCGTGAGGAGGACGCAATCTCACTTTTCTGCAAAAACTGCACGAACAAAGGGATGCTTAATGCTATAAGTCGCCGTGACATAGCACACTTTGCTGACTTAGCAGCCATAGTACAGAAGTACTATGTGATGGAGAGCGCCTGGAAAACCCAAGTAGAATTTTGGGATAGCCCCGCTCTCACTAAAACCTTTGTCCGAACTAAACGGGCGAACTCTCATAAGTCACTCGATCCAATCCCCAAGAAACCAAACCCACCCCAGGGCGTGGAACCGTATTGGAAGAATGGCTCAATGGGCCATGTAAACTCCACAGCATGCCAAACACTACACCAACACATAGCCTTAGAGCATGTTGGATACTGGCAGGTAGCAAAAAGTGGCGAGGATCTTCTTGTAAGACATAAAGCAGAACAACATCCCGCCAAAGAATACAATACGGTACTAACAGTCATTGAGACTTTCGCCTCAAACAATAGGCGCAAGCGAGCTCATCAAAATTTCACTGAAATTTTTCACGTGGCAAAAATAAATCCGTGGAACGACACTGCTACAACTTTCAGTGCCATTGATGAGCCTCAATTCCAGATAGTCCGGGCACCAGCCGCTTTGGTCCTTAGCCCAATCGTGGACGGCTTTCGGCTCACTAAAGTACTCATGGACGATGGAAGCGGATTAAACTTGATCTACGAAGAAACACTCAACAAGATGGAAATTGATAAAAGCCGCATTGAGCAAAGCGGCACAACCTTCAGGGGAATCATCCCTAGGCGGGAAGCTCGGTGTGCGGGAAAAATCACACTTGATGTGGTATTCGGCACTCCAGAGAATTACAGGTCCGAAGAAATCACATTCCAAGTGGCTCCTTTCAGCAGTGGATACCACGCCCTTTTAGGGCGGGACGCGTTTACAAGCTTTCAAGCTATACCACATTACGGGTACACGAAGCTTAAAATGCCCGGACCCAATGGAATCATCACTCTAGCCAGTGATCCGGACATTGCACTTCGCGCCGAAAACAAATCCGCGGCACTAGCTCTGGAAGCATTATCCGAAGCTCTAGCAGCCGAAGAACTAACAATGCTGCATGCCATCGTGGACAGGGACGACGTGATACTCGACAAGCGACCCAAGTCCACCTCATTTAAACCCGCAGACAAGATAATCAAATTCCAGGTCCATCCAACGGACCCCATGAAGACAGCTTCCATCGGGACACAGTTGAGCCCCACAATGGACGCTGCACTGCAAGACTTCCTACGCAAGAATTGGGACATTTTCTCCTGGCACCCCTCGGACATGCCGGGCATCCCACGCAGACTGGCCGAACACAGCCTCAATATACTAAAAGGATACAAGCCTATCAAACAGACTCTAAGGCGCTTTTCAGAGCCCAAATGGCAAGCCATGGGGGAAGAGCTAGCCAAGCTACTCGAGGCCGGATTCATCAGAGATATCAAGCATTCGGATTGGCTGGCAAATCTGGTAATGGTACCAAATAAGGACAAATCCTGGCGGCTATGCGTCGACTTCAAAGACCTCAACAAGGCTTGCCCCAAGGATCCCTTCCCCCTCCCTCACATCAACCAAATCATCGACACCACCGCAGGACACGACTCGCTATGTTTCCTCGACGCATACACTAGATACCATCAAATAAAGATGGTAGAGTCCGACCAAGTTGCAACGGCTTTCATAACGCCATATGGTCCTTTCTGCTTCAACACTATGCCTTTTGGGCTTAAAAATGCCGGCGCAACCTATCAACGCATGATTCAAACATGCCTGGAAAAGCAAATCGGCAAGACAGTGGAGGCATATGTGGACGATGTGGTCATAAAAACAAGACACGTCGAAACCCTAATAGACGACTTGAGGCTTACGTTCGACAACCTCCGAACATACGACATCAAGCTAAACCCGGAAAATGTGTTTTCGGTGTGCCCTCTGGGAAGTTGCTCGGCTTCATTGTTTCCAATAGAGGAATTGAGGCGAATCCGGCAAAAATCCGAGCTCTGTCGCAGTTGGCTATCCCAACGGACCTCAAGCATATCCAGAAACTAGCTGGATGCGTAGCTGCCTTAAGCCGCTTTATATCCCGGTTAGGAGAAAAGGCATTACCTCTTTACCGCCTTCTTCGGCGCACCGAACACTTTGTGTGGACGGATGCAGCCACGGCCGGACTGGACGAAATAAAGACCTTGCTGGCCAGTAATCCAGTCCTAACATCGCCAAATACTGTCGAACCTATGCTATTGTACATAGCTGCAACACATCAAGTTGTAAGCGCAGTGCTTGTCGTCGAACGAGAGGCTGACGGGTACAAATTCCCGCTCTAGAAGCCGGTATATTACGTATCCATGGTCCTCACCCCATGCAAATCCCGATACCCACACTATCAAAAGATAGCATACATGGTCTTCATGGCATCCCGGAAGCTACGACACTACTTTCAAGAGTGTTCGATTATGGTGGCCTCCAAAGTACCACTCAATGACATAATAAATAACCGCGACTGTACGGGCCGGATTGCTAAATGGGCCATCGAGCTCCTTCCGTTCGACATAACATACAAACCACGGCAGGCCATCAAGTAGCAAGTACTGGCTGACTTTGTCTCCGAATGGACAGAAGCCGAATTCCGTAAAGAGTATGGCGCGTACTCTAACTGGATCATGCACTTCGACGGCTCTAAAATGCTGGCCAGATTGGGAGCAGGGGTAGTCCTGATGTCTCCCACCAGAGAGACGGTCCAATACGTACTCCAAATATTATACACAGACTCCAACAACGCAGCTGAATACGAGGCTCTGTTGCACGGTCTTCGGATGGCAGTCTCTATGGGCATTCAACGCCTGGAGGTGCGTGGGGATTCATATCTCGCAATATCACAAATAAACGGAGACTTTGATGCCAAGGATCCGAAAATGGCGGCCTACCGTAATGGCGTCCTCAAAATTTCAGCTCGGTTCGAGGGGCTTGAATTCCACCATGTGGCTCGAGAAAACAATCAAGTGGCGGATATCCTCACCCGCATCGGCGCTAAACGCGACCCTATCCCACCTAACATATTCCTGGAAAGACTGTTCAAGCCATCCGTAGTATGGGAAGGGGAGTCCGGCAACACTAGCACGGATCCGAATACATCCCCAGATTCCGAACCTTCAGACGTAATCGGAGGCTCCGCCACCGAAATAACACCTTCGGCCCACGAAATCATGGCTGTAATTGCCTCGTGGACTGAGCCTTTCTTGGCCTACCTAAATAGGCAGGAGCTCCCCGAGGACCAAAATGAAGCATGTTGCATTGTGCGACGTTCCAAAGCCTACAAGGTCCATGAGGGGGAACTCTATAAGAAAAGTGTGACCGGAGTGCTCCAAAGATGCATCTCCAAAGAGGAAGGGCGGCAGCTCTTGGCTGAAGTCCATGCCGGACTCGATGGACACCACACTGTGGCTCGGGTGCTTGTCAGCAAGGCCTTCCGCACAGGCTTTTATTGGCCAACAGCCTGAGCAGACGCACAAGACCTTGTCCAACACTGCGTCGGTTGCCAGCTCTTTGCCAATCAGAGCCACATGCCCCCTACCGCTCTCCAAGCAATCCCCATCACTTGGCCCTTCGCGTTCTGGGGGCTGGACATGGTCAGACCCCTTAAGGGGGGAAGCCATAAGAAAAAAATACTTATTGGTCATGGTGGACAAGTTCACCAAATGGATAGAAGCTAAACCAGTAAACACGGCCGAGTCCGGACAGTGATAGACTTCATATCCGGGGTTGTACATCGATACGGCGTCCCCCACATCATTATCACTGACAATGGCTCAAACTGAAGGAAATATGCCCTAGAGGCAATAATAAAGTTATTATTTATTTCCTTATATCATGATAAATGTTTATTATTCATGCTAGAATTGTATTAACCGGAAACATAATACATGTGTGAATACATAGACAAACATAGTGTCACTAGTATGCCTCTACTTGACTAGCTCGTTAATCAAAGATGGTTAAGTTTCCTAACCATAGACATGAGTTGTCATTTGATTAACGGGATCACATCATTAGGAGAATGATGTGATTGACTTGACCCATTCTGTTAGCTTAGCACTTGATCGTTTAGTATGTTGCTGTTGCTTTCTTCATGACTTATACAAAGTTCCTACAACTATGAGATTATGCAACTCCCGTTTACCGGAGGAACACTTTGTGTGCTACCAAACTTCACAACGTAACTGGGTGATTATAAAGGAGCTCTACAGGTGTCTCCAAAGGTACATGTTGGGTTGGCGTATTTCGAGATTAGGTTTTATCACTCCGATTGTCGAAGAGGTATCTCTGGGCCCTCTCGGTAATGCACATCACTATAAGCCTTGCAAGCAATGTAGCTAATGAGTTATTTACGGAATTATGCATTACGTAACGAGTAAAGAGACTTGCCAGTAACGAGATTGAACTAGGTATTGGATACCGACGATCGAATCTCGGGCAAGTAACATACCGATGACAAAGGGAATAACGTATGTTGTTATGCGGTTTAACCGATAAAGATCTTCGCAGAATATGTAGGAGCCAATATGAGCATCCAGGTTCCACTATTGGTTATTGACCAAGAATAGTTCTAGGTCATGTCTACATTGTTCTTGAACCCGTAGGGTCTGCACGCTTAAGGTTTCAATGATAGTTATATTATAAGTTTATGAGTTTTGATGTACCGAAGGAGTTCGGAGTCCCGAATGAGATTGGGGACATGACGAGGAGTCTCGAAATGGTCGAGACGTAAAGATCGATATACTGGACGACTATATTCGGAGTTCGAAAAGGTTCCGAGTGATTCGGGTATTGTTCGGAGTACCGGAGAGTTACGGGAATTCGCCGGGGAGTATATGGGCCTTATTGGGCCATACGGGAATAGAGGAGAGAGGCCAAAAGGAAGGAGGCCTGCTCCCCCCTCTGGTCCGAATTGGACAAAGGGGGCAGCCCCTTTTTCCTTCTGCCTCTCCTCCTCTTTTCTTCTCCAACAAGGAAAGGAGGAGTCCTACTCCCGGTGAGAGTAGGACTCCCCCCTTGGTGCGCCTCCTCCATAGGCCGGCCGCCTCCCCCCTTGCTCCTATATATATGGGGGCAGGGGGGCACCCCAAATAACAACAATTGATCCTTGAGATCTATTAGCCGTGTGCGGTGCCCCCCTCCACCATAGTCCTCCTCGATAATATTGTAGTGGTGCTAAGGCAAAGCCCTGCAACAGTAGAACATCAAGATCGTCACCACGCCGTCGTGCTGACGGAACTCTCCCTCGACACTCACCTGGATCGGAGTTTGAGGGACGTCATCGAGCTGAATGTGTTCTAGAACTCGGAGGTGCCGTAGTTTCCGTGCTTGATCGGTCGGGCCGTGAAGACGTACGACTACATCAACCGCGTTGTTCTAACGCTTCCGCTTTCGGTCTACGAGGGTACGTGGACACACTCTTCCCGCTCGTTGCTATGCATCACCATGATCTTGCGTGTGCGTAGGAATTTTTTTGAAATTACTACGTTACCCAGCAGTGGTATCAGAGCCTAGGTTTTATGCGTTGATGTTATTTGCACGAGTAGAACACAAGTGAGTTGTGGGCGATACAAGTCATACTGCTTACCAGCATGTCATACTTTGGTTCAGCGGTATTGTTGGATGAAGCGGCCCGGACCGACATTACGCGTACACTTACGCGATACTGGTTTTACCGCCGTGCTTCGCACACAGGTGACTAGCGGGTGTCTGTTTCTCCAACTTTAGTTGAACCGAGTGTGGCTACGCCCGGTCCTTGAGAAGGTTAAAACAACACTAACTTGACGAACTATCATTGTGGTTTTGATGCATAGGTAAGAACGGTTCTTGCTAAGCCCGTAGCAGCCACGTAAAATTTGCAACAACAAAGTAGAGGACGTCTAACTTGTTTTTGCAGGGCATGTTGTGATGTGATATGGTCAAGACGTGATGCTATATTTTATTGTATGAGATGATCATGTTTTGTAACCGAAGTTATCGGCCACTGGCAGGAGCCATATGGTTGTCGCTTTATTGTATGAAATGCAAACGCCCTGTAATTGCTTTACTTTATCACTAAACGGTAGCGATAGTCGTAGAAGCAATAGATGGCATAACGACAACGATGCTACGATGGAGATCAAGGTGTCGCGCCGGTGATGATGGTGATCACGACGGTGCTTTGAAGATGGAGATCACAAGCACAAGATGATGATGGCCATATCATATCACTTATATTGATTGCATGTGATGTTTATCCTTTATGCATCTTATCTTGCTTTGATTGACGGTAGCATTTTAAGATGATCTCTCACTAAATTATCAAGAAGTGTTCTCCCTGAGTATGCACCGTTGCGAAAGTTCTTCGTGCTGAGACACCACGTGATGATTGGGTGTGATAGGCTCTACGTTCAAATACAACGGGTGCAAAACAGTTGCACACGTGGAATACTCAGGTTAAACTTGACGAGCCTAGCATATAACAGATATGGCCTCGGAACACGGAGACCGAAAGGTCGAGCGTGAACCATATAGTAGATATGATCAACATATTGATGTTCACCGTTGAAACTACTCCATCTCACGTGACGACTGGACATGGTGTAGTTGATATGGATCACGTAATCACTTAGAGGATTAGAGGGATGTCTATCTAAGTGGGAGTTCTTAAGTAATATGATTAATTGAACTTTAATTTATCATGAACTTAGTCCTGGTAGTATTTTGCAAATTATGTTGTAGATCAATAGCTTGCGTTGTTGCTTTCATATGTTTATTTTGATATGTTCCTAGAGAAAATTGTATTGAAAGATGTTAGTAGCAATGATGCGGATTGGATCCGTGATCTGAGGTTTATCCTCATTGCTGCACAGAAGAATTATGTCCTTAATGCACCGCTAGGTGACAAACCTATTGCAGGAGCAGATGCAGACGTTATGAACGTTTGGCTAGCTCAAAATGATGACTACTTGATAGTTTAGTGCACCATGCTTAAACGGCTTAGAATCGGGACTTCAAAGACGTTTTGAACGTCATGGACCATATGAGATGTTCCAGGAGTTGAAGTTAATATTTCAAGCAAATACCCGAGTTGAGAGATATGAAGTCTCCAACAAGTTCTATAGCTAAAAGATGGAGGAGAATCGCTCAACTAGTGAGCAAGTGCTTAGATTGTCTAAGTACTACAATCGCTTGAATCAAGTGGGAGTCAATCTTCCAGATAAGATAGTGATTGACAGAGTTCTCTAGTCACCATTACCAAGTTACTGGAACTTCGTGATGAACTATAATGCAAGGGATGACGAAAACAATTCCCAAGCTCTTCATGATGCTGAAATCGACGAAGGTAGAAATCAAGAAAAGAGCATCAAGTGTTGATGATTGACAAGACCACTAGTTTCAAGAAAAGGGCAAAGGGAAAGAAAGGGAACTTCAGCTAAGAATGACAAGCAAGTTGTCACTCCCGTGAAGAAGCCCAAAGCTGGACCAAAGCCTGAAACTAAGTGCTTCTACTGCAAAGGAAATGGTCACTGGAAGCAAAAATGCCCTGAATATGTGGTGGATAAGAAGGATGGCAAAGTGAACAAGGGTATATTTGATGTGTACCTTACTAGTGTTTATAGTAACCCAAGAGTATTTGATACTTGTTCGGTTGCTAAGATTAGTAACTCGAAACAGGAGTTACAGAATAAACAGAAACTAGTTGAGGATGAAGTGACGATGTGTGTTGGAAGTGGTTCCAAGACTGATATGATCATCCTCGCACACTCCCTATACTTTCGGGATTAGTGTTAAACCTAAATAAATGTTATTTGGCATTTGCGTTGAACTTGAATATGATTTGATCATGTTTATTGCGATACGATTATTCATTTAAAGTCAAAGAATAATTGTTGTTCTGTTTACATGAATAAAACCTTCGATGGTCATACACCCAATAAAATAGTTTGTTGGATCTCGATCATAGTGATACACATATTCATAATATTGATGCCAAAAGATGCAAAGTTAATAATGATAGTGCAACTTATTTGTGGCACTGCCGTTTGGGTCATATCGGTGTAAAGCGCATGAAGAAATTCCATAAAGATGGATTTTCGGAATCACTTGGTTATGAATCATTTTATGCTTGCGAACCGTGCCTTTTCGGCAAGATGACTAAAACTCCGTTCTCCGGAACAATGGAACGAGCTACTGACTTATTGGAAATAATACATACCGATGTATGCGATCCGATGAGTGTTAAGGTTCGTGGCAAGTATCGTTATTTTCTAACCTTCACAAATGATTTGAGCAGATATGGGTATATCTACTTGATGAAACATAAGTCTGAAATAGTTGAAAAGTTCAAAAAAATTCAGAGTGAAGTGGAAAAATCATCGTAACAAGAAAAATAAAATTTCTACAATCTGATCGTGGATACGAATATTTGAGTTATGAGTTTGGTCTTCATTTGAAACAATGTGAAATAGTTTCGCAACTCACGCCATTTGGAACACCACAATGTACTGGTGTGTCCGAATGTCGTAATCGTACTTTACTAGATATGGTGCGATCTATGATGTCTCTTATCGGTTTACCACTATCGTTTTGGGGTTATGCTTTAGAGACAGATGCATTCACGTTAAATAGGGCACCATCAAAATCCATTGAGACGATGCCTTATGAACTGTGGTTTGGCAAGAAACCAAAGTTGTCGTTTCTTAAAAGTTTGGGGCTGCGATGCTTATGTGAAAAAGTTTTCACCTGATAAGCTCGAACCCAAATCGGAGAAGTGCGTCTTCATAGAATACCCAAAGGTAACTATTGGGTACACCTTCTATCACAGATCCGAAAGCAAGGTTCGTTGCTAAGGTGGATCCTTTCTTGAGAAGGAGTTTCTCTCGAAAGAAGTGAGTGGGAGGAAAGTAGAACTTGATAAGGTAATTGTACCTTCTCCCAAATTGGAAAGTAGTTCATCACAGAAATCAGTTCCAGTGATGCCTACACCGATTAGTGAGGAAGTTAATGATGATGATCATGAAGCTTCAGATCAAGTTACTACCGAACCTCGTAGGTCTTCCAGAATAAGATCCGCACCAAAGTGGTACCGTAATCCCGTTCTAGAAGTCATGTTACTAGACCATGATGAACCTACGAACTATGAGGAAGCGATGATGAGCCCAGATTCCACGAAATGGCTTGAGGCCATAAAATCTGAGATATGATCCATGTATGAGAACAAAGTATGGACTTTGATTGACTTGCTCGATGATCAGCAAGCCATGTTAAATAAATGGATCTTCAAGAGGAAGACGGACACTGATAGTAGTGTTACTATCTACTAAGCTCGACTTGTTGCGAAAGGTTTTCAACAAGTTCAAGATATTGAATACGATGAGATTTTCTCACTCGTATCGAAGCTTAAGTCTGTCTGAATCATGTTAGCAATTGCCACATTTTATGAAATCTGGCAAATGGATGTCAAAACTGCATTCCTTAATGGATTTATTAAAGAAGAGTTGTATATGATGCAACCAGAAAGTTTTTATCAATCCTAAAGATGCTAACAAAGTGTGCAAGCTCCAGCAATCCATCAATGGACTGGTGCAAGCATCTCGGAGTTGGAATATATGCTTTGATGAGTTGATCAAAGCATATGGTTTTATACAGACTTTTGGAAAGGCCTGTATTTACAAGAAAGTGAGTGGGAGCTCTGTAGCATTTCTGATATTATATGTGCAAGACATATTGTTGATTGGAAATGATATAGAATTTCTGGATAGCATAAAAGGATACTTGAATAAAAAGTTTTTCAATGAAAGACCTCGGTGAAGCTGCTTACATATTGAGCATCAAGATCTATTGAGATAGATCAAGACGCTTGATAAGTTTTTCAATAAGTACATACCTTGTCAAGATTTTGAAATAGTTCAAAATGGAACAGCCAAAGAAAGAGTTCTTGCCTGTGTTGCAAAGGTGTGAATTTGAGTAAGACTCAAGACCCGACCACGGCAGAAAATAGAAAGAGAATGAAAGTCATTCCCTATGCATCAGTCATAGGTTCTATAAAAGTATGCCATGCTATGGACCAGACCTATTATATACTCTTCCCTGGTTTGGCAAGGGAGTACAATAGTGATCTAGGAGTAGATCACTGGACATTGGTCAAAATTATCCTTAGTAGAATAAGGATATGTTTCTCGATTATGGAGGTGATAAAAGAGTTCGTCGTAAAGAGTTACATCGATGCAAGCTTTTACACCGATCCAGATGACTCTAAGTCTCAATCTGGATACATATTGAAAGTGGGAGCAATTAGCTAGAGTAGCTCCGTGCAAAGCATTGTAGACATAGAATATTTGCACAATACATACGACTCTGTAATATGACAGACCCGTTGACTAAACTTCTCTCACGAGCAAAACATGATCATACCTTAGTACTCTTTGGGTGTTAATCACATAGCGATGTGAACTAGATTATTGACTCTAGTAAACCTTTTCGGTGTTGATCACATGACGATGTGAACTATGTGTATTAATCACATACAGATGTGAATATTGGTGTTAAATCACATGATGATGTGAACTAGATTATTGACTCTAGTGCAAGTGGGAGACTGAAGGAAATATGCCCTAGAGGCAATAATAAAGTTATTATTTATTTCCTTATATCATGATAAATGTTTATTATTCATGCTAGAATTGTATTAACCGGAAACATAATACATGTGTGAATACATAGACAAACATAGTGTCACTAGTATGCCTCTACTTGACTAGCTCGTTAATCAAAGATGGTTAAGTTTCCTAACCATATACATGAGTTGTCATTTGATTAACGGGATCACACCATTAGGAGAATGATGTGATTGACTTGACCCATTCTGTTAGCTTAGCACTTGATCGTTTAGTATGTTGCTGTTGCTTTCTTCATGACTTATACAAAGTTCCTACAACTATGAGATTATGCAACTCCCATTTACCGGAGGAACACTTTGTGTGATACCAAATGTCACAACGTAACTGGGTAATTATAAAGGAGCTCTACAGGTGTCTCCAAAGGTACATGTTGGGTTGGCGTATTTCGAGATTAGGTTTTGTCACTCCGATTGTCGGAGAGGTATCTCTGGGCCCTCTCGGTAATGCGCATCACTATAAGCCTTGCAAGCAATGTAGCTAATGAGTTAGTTACGGAATGATGCATTATGTAACGAGTAAAGAGACTTGCCAGTAACGAGATTGAACTAGGTATTGGATACCGACGATCGAATCTCGGGCAAGTAACATACCGATGACAAAGGGAATAACGTATGTTGTTATGCGGTTTGGCCGATAAAGATCTTCACAGAATATGTAGGAGCCAATATGAGCATCCAGGTTCCGTTATTAGTTATTGACCGAGAATAATTCGAGGTCATGTCTACATTGTTCTCGAACCCGTAGGGTCCGCACGCTTAAGGTTTCAATGACAATTATATTATGAGTTTATGAGTTTTGATGTACCGAAGGAGTTCGGAGTCCCAGATGAGATCGGGGACATGACGAGGAGTCTCGAAATGGTCGAGACGTAAAGATCGATATATTGGACGACTATATTCGGAGTTCAGAAAGGTTCCGAGTGATTCGGGTATTTTTCGGAGTACTAGAGAGTTACGGGAATTCGCCGAGGAGTATATGGGCCTTATTGGGCCATACAGGAATAGAGGAGAGAGGCCAAAAGGAAGGAGGCCTGCGCCCCCCTCTGGTCCGAAGTGGACAAAGGGGGCAGCCCCTTTTTCCTTCTCCCTCTGCTCCTCTTTTCTTCTCCAACAAGGAAAGGAGGAGTCCTACTCCCGGTGAGAGTAGGACTCCCCCCTTGGTGCGCCTCCTCCATAGGCCGGCCGCCTCCCCCCTTGCTCCTATATATATGGGGGCAGGGGGGCACCCCAAATAACAACAATTGATCCTTGAGATCTATTATCCATGTGTGGTGCCCCCCTCCACCATAGTCCTCCTCGATAATATTGTAGCGGTGCTTAGGCGAAGCCCTGTGACGGTAGAACATCAAGATCGTCACCACGCCGTCATGCTGACGGAACTCTCCCTTGACACTCGGCTGGATTGGAGTTCGAGGGACGTCATCGAGCTGAACGTGTGCTAGAACTCGGAGGTGCCGTAGTTTCGGTGCTTGATCGGTCGGGCCGTCAAGACGTACGACTACATCAACCGCGTTGTTCTAACGCTTCCGCTTTTGGTCTACGAGGGTATGTGGACACACTCTTCCCGCTCGTTGCTATGCATCACCATGATCTTGCGTGTGCTTAGGATTTTTTTTGAAATTACTACGTTCCCCAACACAAACTTCACAGGCGATGAAGTGAAAACTTGGTGCGGCAACATGGGCATTAAGCTCGATTATGCCTCCATCTACCATCCCCAAACAAACGGCCAGGTCGAACGTGCAAAGGGTCTCATAATGACTGGCATCAAACCCAGACTAGTGCGATCCTTGATAGAATCGGACACGCACTGGGTCGAGGAGCTCGACTCCGTACTCTAGGGGCTGCAACCACGCCGAATCACACCACCGGATATACACCATTTTTTATGGTGCACGGTGCAGAAGCCATACTACCCTGCGACATAATACATGATTCGCCTCGCGTATGCATGTACGAAGAGAAGGAAGCCGAGTTGGATCGGCAGGACAACTTAGATGCCCTGGAGGAGGAGCGCGACGTCGCAAAAGCCTGTTCCGCATTCTATCAGCAGCAGGCCCGACGGTACCAAAGCAGAGAAGTACGGGCCAGAACTTATAATATTGGTGAACTCATTCTACGCCTACCAGAGAAGAAGAAGGACAAACTCAAACCTAAGTGGGAGGGTCCCTTCATTATTGATAAACTTCTCACCGGAGGAGCGTCCCACCTACATAATGCATCCGATAACAGACTCGAGCCGAACCCATGGAATGCGGCCAGACTCCGGAGTTTCTACGCCTAGCGTCGAACTCAGTGTTTGTCTCCTTACCCCCTCCTTTTTAATTATGTTCCCTCCTTTTTCCTTTCTCGACCTTTTTCCTTCTTCACACAAATTACTCAATATAGTGTGGACGCTCGGATCACTCCGGCCGCACTATGTGTGTAAGCCATACCTGGGGGCTTCTTATACGGAAGCTAAATATAATTACTTTAATGGCTTTTTGCCTATCACATATGCGTTCTTTTTCCATATGTGCCTTTTCTTCACCATTATATGCATCGATATGACTTAAGATGTGGCCATGCTGGGTTGCCTGGCTCTTGTGTTTATGCCCTACGTTCCCGTTAATTCGGCTAGGGCATAATGGGAGCACCTCTGCGATTGTTACTGCCGGTTCAGCCGGATGTGTACCTCAGACTGGGTGAAGCCGAAAGCTAGCGTTCTTAAGGGAACATTCGGTCTGTGAACAAAAGATGTTTTTCGTTTATTACAATATGAATCCCCAGAAGTTTTTGTATCCTGCGTCTCTGTTCGCAGTCCGGACATGTACATCGATGCATGCGTACCAAGGGAAAGGAACCCCTAACGGAACTATTCTCCCTGGAAGATGTTCTTACTATCCATGTAATATAACATAACTAGTTGGGTACTTGTCTTTTCAAGCACTTATGACCCCTACGCCTGGTTTCCACGCATACCCCGATTCTGTATAACTGAGCGGGTATTCGGATACACCCAGGACTATCGGATCCAGGGGCTGAAGCGAAAAGGTCCGCCATGACAAATGATTTTAATATAGCTAGGGACTACATATGTCCATTGAATTACATAGTCACTTGGACTGACTATATTCTTACTCTTTACCATCCAACAGGCTAACTAGCTTACAATCCTATTGGGAATACTTTGCGGCTAACGCTACCTGGTCATACACCAGACTCACGGGAATTTCTTGCCCATCTGGCCCCGCCGGTCTGACTTCGGCCATATGGTTTGGGTCAAGCTTGGTGTAGCGTGTCTTCACCATAGCCTAGGCTTCTCTTGCACCTTGTCGGCAGGCTGACACCTTCCACAATCGGAAGCGCCGCCGCGCTCCTTGGAGCATATCCACGAGCTCCCCCATGCCTTTCGGCAGGAAGCTTGATGGCCAAAAGGCCTGGATAATAGCCTCCATCACCTGCCGAGCTCGCTCGTGCAGTTGTGAGAGGTCTTGCAGCAAACCGCCTGCAGACGTGGGCATCTCTTCTTTAGGGCGGCCTGTCAGCATACCAACAGAATAAAAATTCGTGCACTATGCTTCCTCGCCGAGCTGTAATACAGTTCGTCTAGGCACTTACCATAAATGCCGCGAGGAAGCCTTTTGTTCTCCTTCACGGAGTCCGCCAGCTAAGCGTGAACATCTTTTAATTCGACGCCCAGCTGGATGTTGGCATCTTGAAGATTGTTCTTCTCCTGCCTAACTTGCGTAAGAACACGCTTGCCAGCTTTTAGCTGCCTTTGGAGATGTGACTCGTTATCTCTTACGAACTCCGGATTCACCCCGGGATTGTCTGCAGAATTTTCTGTTAGACTCATCATACAAGCCACTTACTAACTGGTACATTTCTGTACAATCGAGACAAATGTTACCAGATGAGGCCTTCTGGGATTCCTCTAACTTGGCAGCCGTGGCCCTCAGCTGGGTCTTGCACTCCTCCAGCTCTCGAGACAATTGGGCATTCTTATCTACAAGGACCTGTGCATAAATTGATCCTTAAAACAGTTGTTCCAACCGTTTCAAGTCTCAGGGGCTACTGCTATACATGCTTATTAAATTTTCTTACCCGTATATCTTTGGCATACTGGTTCGTCGCTCGGGCAAGCCCGCCTTGAGCATCTCGGATGTATGCGTCTCCCGAATTGAAAGCATTAAACGCCTCTTTGGAAAAGATGTTGTTGCAAAGTACGGCCCGTCGGCGCCGGTGATTCATGGCGCTCTCTACTTCGGAATTCGTGGCGGAGAGCATATCCGCATCCTCTGTCAGAGGACAATTCGGCATCGGCCCCGCGTCCGCCTCCTCTCTCGAAGCTGGTTCTGGAATCCGGCTGGTGGAGGCGTGATTGGCAGGATCTCCGGATATAGTCCGGCTACTCCTCTTTCTGCCAGGACACGAAGGACGCTGTTACATTTCAAACACAATAAAGCAGGTTTATACCATACCTCTGTAGCGGCGTTTTAGCCCTAACCGCCTTCCTCTTAAGCCTGCCCGATCCGGACGCCCTTTGCCAACGAGTCCCCAGGGGCTCGGCGCCGCGCTCTGATTGTCGTCTCTGCAAAAATACGACACTTCAGGTGTAAGGCATGGCATCAGAAAGGAGTCCTCTTCGGAGGATAGGGTATTTTGGCTTGGCTTACACACGATGTAGGTAGCAGTCCGGGATAGTCAGCGATAATAGATACTGAGGCGCCATCGTAGCTCGCCTGATAAAATATCCCGTTGACAAGCTCCACAGTAATATCAGGATCTTCTTCGAGTCCTGGATCGAAGGCCCTTCCGGGGTCCTCTGGCTGCGAGGAGGGGCTGGAGATTCCTTCTACAGCCCTCCTCAGTTCCTGCCCGAAAATATCGAGGTAAATAATCTTGACGAAGAACGCCAGAATGAGTGAAGCAGGGGAAAGAGTAACGACTTACCCAGCTTGGGGGGTTGTACATAGAAAACCCATCCCGCGGTTTAATATGAAGGAATTCTTCTTCTTCTCCTTTATACAAATCGGAAAAAATCCTCGCCAGAGCAGTGGCGGAGTCCGAACCCTTACGACCACAGCGGGTGGCATCATCTTCCCCGTTGTAGTGCCACATGGGCTTCCCCCGATATTGAAGCGGCTGCACTCCCTGCATTATGCAAATTGCCATAACCTCGACTATTGTCAGCCCTGATTTGGCCAGTAACTTTATCCTACTCATCCGGAAGTGTATTTCTTTGGTATCCTTCTCTTGGGGGCCCCGAGGGTGCCAACTTCGGCGTGCCTTCGATGGAGCATTACTAAACTCAGGGAGACCCGTCCGGACTGGATCCGGAAGGGGAATGTCATCGACATAAAACCACTCCGAGGGCCAGTTCTCTGGTGCCTTCTTGGGAGTACCGGATAGGTATCCGATCTCGTTGACGCGCCATACTTCGGCTCCGCCCACTTGACATATGGATTCCCCCTGGTTGCGAGGGACGAGGCAGAACAACTTCTTCCATAACCCGAAGTGAGCCTCACAGCCCAGAAATAGTTCACAAAGGGCGACGTATCCTGCTATGTGCAGCATGGAGGCAGGGGTGAAGTTGTGCAACTGGAGGCCGTAGAACTCCAGGAGCCCGCGAAGGAATGGGTGGATTGGAAACCCGACGCCTCTCAGTAGATGCGGGATGAGGCATATTCGCTCCCCCGGGGATAGATTAGGAGATCTCTCCGCTTGCTCCCCGCCATTATAGGTGGCTAGTCCGGCTCGGACGGGGACCATGAACGCCGGTGGAAGAAACCCTTGGATCTGCAGCTTTATTAAGCAGCTTTGAGGAACTGAACACTCTTCCAAGTCGCCTGGCTTGGAGCGAGGGGAACGAGGAGAAGAGCTGCGGCGACCGGCCATGTTGGAATGGTTTTCTCCGGAGCACTCTGTTGGATGCTTGCTCGAGGGAAGAGGGTGAGGTTTGGATATGAGAATCCCTGTCTCTTCAAATAGATGGTTTTTCCTGCCAGACCGGAGGTGGCAAATGCAAAAATGCCTCAACTCCTCGTATTCGCTCGACACGTGGAGATGGTCATTATTGAAGCACAGAAGCCGATGGGTACAACATTGATGGGAAGCCGGACACTGTTTGTTGCGACATGTACTATGGAGTATTCGGAGATGGAACCCGCCTTCCAATGCCGAAGACAAACTGCACACCGGACTCATCGTCATTGAAGCCTGGTTCATGGGCTACTGAGGGAGTCCTGGATTAGGGGGTATCCGGACAGCCGGACTATATACCTTGGCCGGACTGTTGGACCGTGAAGATACAAGACTCAAGACTTCGTCCCGTGTCCGGATGTGACTCTCCTTTGCGTGGAAGACAAGCTTGGCGATCCAGATATTATATTTCCTTCTTTGTAACCAACTCCATGTAAACCCTAGCCCCCTCCAGTGTCTATATAAACCAGAGGGTTTAGTCCTTAGAGGGATGATCACAATCATAATCATCATAGGCTAGCTTCTAGGGTTTAGCCTCTACGATCTCGTGGTAGATCAACTCTTGTAACACCCATATCATCAATATCAATCAAGCAGGAAGTAGGGTTTTACCTTCGTCGAGAGGGCCCGAACCTGGGTAAAACATTGTGTCCCTTGCCTCCTGTTACCATCAGCCTTAGACGCACAGATCGGGACCCCCTACCCGAGATCCGCCGATTTTGACACCGATAGTCGTGGCAGTGTCTCAAAGGCCCGAGAGGAAGGAGGGGCACCGCTGGGGTGAGCTACGCCGGAGACAAGCTCCGGCTCGCTTCAGCCATGGGGATGGGCGACGGCGTGCTGGCGCATAGGAGGTGGCCTTACCTGCTGGCGGCGCGAGGCAAGGAAACCCTAGGGAGCGCAGCTGGTGCTTTATAGGGGACACGAGCACGGCTGGCTCGCCACCGCGGCCATGTGCTCCTGTGTTTTTACTGTGTGAGAGAGATCGTGAGGAGGAAAAGGGAACCGGATGCTCTAACATCCTCAAGGAATGTCACGTAAGCTATAGTAACCGTGCCATCCCTCCTTCATATCCATATGGTTAAGCCTAAAATGATTATAATTAATTTGTAAATTACAAATCTATTGTATACATTTACAAAAATTACATACAAACAAAATTATGGTGCAATAAATTTATTTATTTATTTATTTTCGTACATGCTACAGTAAATACGCACAGTGGTTGCTACAGTAACCCTGACATCCCTTCTTTGTTTTACACACGTATTTCACTGTAGCTTCGTGACATCCCTTGAGGAGTGAGGGAATGACATGCAGGCCCGATGGGGTGCATTGAGTTAAAATTGCCATGGGACAGAGGAGAAAGGCTAGGCGCGGGCTGGGCTACAGGTTGCTGTTGCTGTAGTTGGCCTGCGCCGAAGCTGGATGGGCTGCACCGCTAAGCTCCTGCCTTTTCTTTTCCTTAATTCCTTCAAACAAGAAATAATTACAGAAAAGCACAGAGAGTATGGAGAAGGTAGGAGCTAGGATGAGAATTAATAGGAGCTCCTGGAGTTATGCAATATTTTAATAAATTGCTTTGGCATTTTTAGAGGTAGAAAAATAAACCAAGTTTGAACTAATTTCAAACTTGATGCAATTTTGAACCCAACCAAGACAACTCCAAAATAGATGAGATTCTCCAGAGAGGTAAGTGACATGGTCTAATATTTCTAGGAAAATATTGGACATTTATGGTGGAATAAAAATGTCACTTGCAAAAAATGAATGCAAGAAGAAGGAAGGAGGAGATGATGGTGCTTTGATAGGTTGACAGAGGAAACAAGTTGTTGAATATCAACACACACATAGAGCAAGTAAAACAACAAGCTGAATCTCACAATGCAGATGATGAGCATGATGAAATGCAAAATGACAAGGGCACAATGCAACATAACAAGTGAGATGAGGAGGGTGCAAGAAGAAAAGATATGATGAAGCACTCAACATGATCATGGCAACAAACAGGTGAAACACACACCGACAACGAAATAAATGGAAGGCTGAATGGATCGAGAAGAGGTGTCTAGAGGGGGGGGGGTGATTAGACCTCAACAAGTAAAGATAGCAGTTTTTAGGATTTTCAAGTTGAGGTTACAAATTAGCATAATTTCAAGCATTCACAATATACTTCAAGCAAGCATGCAAAGAGTATATGAGCAGCAGAAAGTAAAGCATGCAACTTGCAAGGAATTAAAGGGATGGGATTGGAGTGTGCAAACACAATTGGAGATACGGAGATTTTTGGCGTGGTTCCGATAGGTGGTGCTATCGTACATCCACATTGGTGGAGTCTTCAACCCATGAAGGGTAACGGCTGCGCGAGTCCATGGAGGGCTCCACCCACGGAGGGTCCACAACGAAGCAACCTTGTCTATCCCACCATGGCCATCGCCCGCGAATGACTTGCCCCACTAGGGTAAATCTTCACGAAGTAGGAGATCTCCTTGCCCTTACAAAATCCTTGGTTCAACTCCACAATCTTGACGGAGGCTCTCAAGTGACACCTAACCAATCTAGGAGACACCACTCTCCGAAAGGTAATAGATGGTGTGTTGATGATGAACTCCTTGCTCTTATGCCTCAAATGATAGTCTCCCCAACACTCAACTCTCTCTCACAGATTTGGCTATGGTGGAAAGATGATTTGAGGGGAAAGCAACTTGGGGAAGGCTAGAGATCAAGACTCTTGTGGTTGGATTGAAATGTCTTGGTCTCAACACATGTGTAGGTGGTTATCTCTCAGAAAATGAGTAGTGGAAGTGTAGCACGTTCTGATGGCTCTCTCACACATGGAGAAGGGGGTGGAGGGGTATATATATAGCCTCAACACAAAATCTAGCTGTTACACATAGCCTTCCAAACTCGGTGGGACCGAATAGTGAAACTCGGTCAGACCGATATGGTTGAAAATATGAACGTTAGAGTTTTCAGTGGGACCGATAAGGTCAACCCGGTAAGACCGATGTGCTAGGGTTAGGGCAAAACCTCATCTCGATGAGACCGATTGCATGAACTCGGTGAGACCGGTTTCATCATTAAGCAAACTGAGACTTGGTCAAGCAAACTCGGTGGGATCGACTGCGTATCTCGGTGAGACCGAAATAACTGCAATAGGTATTAGAGAGTTTGCAATGCCATCTCAGTGAGACCTAGATCCCATCGGTGAGATCGAACTGATTAGGGTTTGTGGCAGTGGCTATGTCAAGTTAACTCGGTGGCGCCGGATGAATCACATCGGTGGGGCCAAGTTTGACTTTAGGTTTAGGACATATGTGGAAATGAGAAAGTGATTGAGGTCTTTGGAGCATATCACTAAGCACTTTGAGCAAGCAAGCCATTAAGCAAAACCTCATCCCCTTTTAATAGTATTGGATTTCCTATGGACTCAATGTGATCTTGGATCACTAAAATGAAAATGTAGAGTCTCGAGCTTTCGCCATTATTTGTCCTTAGCATCTTGAAGGGGTTCCACATCCTCTTGTCCTGTCACTCCACTGTCGAACTCATCTAAAATATACTAGGTAGAAGTATTAGTCCAACAAGAGATATGTTAACATTAATTACCAAAATCACCCAGGGAGCACTTGTGCTTTCAAAGGCATCTGGAGCACCGGTCTCGGGGCATCACAGCGGGGCCACCAGGTGGGCACAACCCACCTAGGCGCGCCAGGAGGGGGGCGCGCCCTGGTGGGTTGTGCTCCCCCAGGGACCCTCCTCCGGTGGTTCTTGGCTCCAGTATTTTTCTTTTATTATATTAAAATTCCCCAAAAAGTTTTGTTCCATTCCGAATTTTTTTATTTCCGCACAAAAACAACACCATGGTACTTCTGCTGAAAACAACGTTGGTCTAGGTTAGTTTCATTCAAATCATGCAAATTAGAGTCCAAAACAAGAGTAAAAGCATTGGGAAAAGTAGATACGACGGAGACGTATCAACTCCCCCAAGGTTAAACCTTTGCTTGTCCTCAAATAGTTCAGTTGATAAATGATGACCCACAAGTATAGGGGATCTATCGTAGTCCTTTCGATAAGTAAGAGTGTCGAACCCAATGAGGAGAAGAAGGAAATGACAAGCGGTTTTCAGCAAGGTATTTTTTGCAAGCACTGAAATTATCGGTAACACGTAGTTTTGTGATAAGATAATTCATAATGGGTAACAAGTAACAAATGTAACAAAGGTGCAGCAAGGTGGCCCAATCCTTTTTGTATCAAAGGACAAACCTAGACAAACTCTTATATAAAGCAAAGCGCTCACGAGGACACATGGGAATTATTGTCAAGCTAGTTTTCATCATGCTCATATGATTCACGTTCGTTACATTGATAATTTGATACGTGCATGGACTGGTGCTTGGGTGATGCCCTTACTTGGACAAGCCTCCCACTTATGATTAACCCCTCTTGCAATCATCCACAACTAGAAAAGAAGAAATAAGATAAATCTAACCATAGCATGAAACATGTGGATCCAAATCATCCCCTTACGAAGTAATGCATAAACTAGGGTTTAAGCTTCTGTCACCCTAGCAACCCATCATCTACTTATTACTTCCCAATGCCTTCCCCTAGGCCCAAATCATGGTGAAGTGTCACGTAGTCGACATTCACATAACACCACTAGGGGAAAGACAACATACATTTCATCAAAATATCGAACAAGTACCAAATTCACATGATTACTTATAACAAGACTTCTCTCATGTCCTCAGGAACAAACGAAACTACTCACAAAGCATATTAATGTTCAAGATTAGAGGGGTATTGAATATCATTAAGCATATGAACATATGATCTTCCACCGAATAAACCAACTAGCATCAACTATAAGGAGTAATCAACACTACTAGCAACCCACATGTACCAATCTGAGGTTTTGAGACAAAGATCGGATACAAGAGATGAACTAGGGTTTGAGAGAAGATGGTGCTGGTGAAGATGTTGATGGAGATTGACTCCCTCTCGATGAGAGGATCATTGGTGATGACGATGGCTTCGATTTCCCCCTCCAGAAGGGAAGTTTCCCCGGCAGAACAACTCCGTCCAAGCCCTAGATTGGTTCTGCCCAGGTTCCGCCTCGAGATGGCGACGCTTCGTCCCGAAAGCTTCCTTCTGATTTTTCCTGGTCCAAAGACATCATATAGTAGAAGATGGGTACTGGAGGCCTGCCAGGGGGCCCACAAGCCCTAGGGGTGCGCCCAGGGGGGTAGGGCGCGCCTCCAGGCTTCTGGCCACCTAGTGGGTCTCCTCAGGTATTTCCTTCGCCCAATATTTTTTATATATTCCAAAATAATTCTCCGTAAATTTTTAGGACTTATGGAGTTGTGCAAAATAGGTCTCTCAGATTTGCTCCTTTCTCGTTCAGAATTCCAGCTGCCGACATTCTCCCTATTTATGTAAACCTTGTAAAATAAGAGAGAAAAGGCATAAGTATTGTACTATAATGTGTAATAACAACCCATAATGCAACAAATATCAATATAAAAGCATGATGCAAAATGGACGTATCAACTCCCCCAAGCTTAGACCTTGCTTGTCCTCAAGTGAAAGCCGAAATCGATAATCATGTCCACATGTTTAGAGATAGAGGTGTAGATAAAATAAAATATGGACATGAGGGCATCATGATCATCTTCAAAACAACAATATATATTGTCATATAATTTCTTATGCTAAAGTGACAATTCATTCACAAGGTAAAGTATAAATCAGAAACTTTATTGAAAACTAACAAACTACGATCTCAGTTATTGAAGCAATTGCAATTTATCACAATATCGGAAAGAGTCAATGTAAGAGCTTTTGTATAGCAAGTCAACATACTCAACCATCTTCTTTTATAATTGCTAACACTCATGTGATACTTATGAGTTCAAAGCCTGAGTCGGACACAGAGAAAGATAGGGGCTTATAATTTCGCCTCCCAACCTATTACCTCAAGGGTAATGTCAACAATAATACTTTATGATAACCTACATCCGAGTGGATATATATATCTGGATCTTCCCCAACATATAGTGCTTGCCAAAAGGAAAAAGTGTAAAAAGGAAAGGTGAAGACCACCATGACTCTTGTATAAGGGAAGAAAGTAAAAGTAAAAGATATGCCCTTCGCAGAGGGAAGCAGAGGTTGTCATGCGTTTTTATGGTTGGATGCACACAATCTTAATGCAAAAGAACGTCACTTTATATTGCCGCTTGTGATAAAGAACTTTATTATGCAGTCCGTCGCTTTTATTTCTTCCATATCACAAGTTTGTATAAAGTTTACTTTCTCATACATATTTAGAGAGCAATTTTTATTGCTTGCATCGATGACAACTTACTTGAAGGATCTTACTCAATCCATAGGTAGATATAGTGGACTCTCATGGCAAAACTGGTTTGAAGGATGTTTGGATGCACCAGTAGTATCTCTACTTTGTGCAAAAGATTTGGCTAGCATAAGAGAGAAAGCAAGCTCAACATGCTGGATGATCCATGACAATATAACTTCTATTAGGATATAAGAAAACATAACCCATTATGTTGTCTTCCTTCTCCCACATCAACCTTTTAGCATGTCATATTTTAATGAGTGATCACAATCACAAAAGATGCCCAAGATAATATATTTATATGTAAGACCTCTCTTTCTTTATTACTTCCTATTAATTGCAACAATGACCAAAACTATGTTTTTCAACTCCCAACAAATTTTATTTATGATACTCTTTACATGTGAAGTCATCACTCTCCATAAGATCATTATATAATCTTTTTACTTCTTTTATTCTCTTTATATTTATTTTCTCAAGATCATAGCAAGAAAGCAAAGCCCTCAACTCAAAACTAATCTTTATTATATAACTCTCGGACTCAATTACATAGAGGGAACATAAAGCAAAACACAAAGCTAGATCATACCAAAAACTTTTATTCTACTAGATAAAGATGTAACCGAAATGATCGAACTAAGAAAAATGATAAAGGTAAAGATGTGATGGTGATACGATACTGGGACACCTCCACCAAGCTTGGCACCAGTCAAGGGGAGTGCCCATACCCATATATTTAGATCTCTTTCTTCGGAGGTGGTGGTGCAATGTTCTTGGCAATAATACCCTTCAGGACATGATTTTCTTCCTCGAGCCTATTGACTTGCTGTTTGAGATCCATTATTTCCTTACGACATTTGCCTATGATGGCCAGGGTTCCGACCACCCATGGATGCTTGCTGGATGTGGGAGAAAAGACAACATTCTTTTTCATGTTATCATAAGAGCAAAATCTAGCATTAGGAGGTATGACCGAATTCGGTATTGATGAGCTCTAGAGTTCCTCCAGTATGAATCCAGGTTGAGGGCGAGAAGTGACTTCTTGATCCTCCTCCATGGCATCTACTCTTTTTAGGTCGGCCTCCATCTCATCCTCCGTTGACCACCCAAAGGGTTCAGCATTGCTGTAGGCCATTGGGTCCCGTGCCGGGTGAGAGACACGACTCTCCCCGACCGACTCTTGCGAAGACATCTTGCTCCAAATCTGTTGCAAAATTAGCTAAACACAAGAACAGAGAATTTTTCCGTGGTTCGGTGGTCAAAACCTTTGGGAGATTATATAATGAATTTTTACTGACCAAAAGAAGTATTCTGCAAGAAAACGGAGTCCGGAGGGCACACGAGGTGGCCACAAGCCTGGGAGGCGCGCCCCAAGGCTTGTCGCCTCCTCGTGCACTTTTCGGACTACTTTTTATTTTCCTAATTTTTTAAATATTCCAAAACAGAGTAAAATTGCCATTGGAAAAATTTTGGAGTCAGTTTACTTACCGTACCACATACCTATTCCTTTTCGGAGTCCAGAACATTCTGGTAGGTTTCCCTTATGTACTCCTCCGGTGTTATGGTATTAATAATATTGGTTTCAACATTTATGGGAGTACCTAAGATGTAATGTTTGATTCTTTATCTGTTTACCACCTTCGGGTTATTGCCTTCGGCGTTGTTAATCTTGATGGCACCAGAACGATAAACCTCCTCGGTAATGTAAGGCCCTTCCCATTTAGAGAGAAGCTTTCCAGCAAAAAATCTTAAACAAGAATTGTATAGCAAGACATGGTCACCTACATTGAATTCACTCTTTTGTATCCTTTTGTCATGCCATCTTTTAACCTTTTCTTTAAATAAGTTGGCATTTTCATAAGCTTGGGTTCTCCATTCATCAAGTGAGCTTATGTCAAATAACCTCTTTTCTCCGTCAAGTTTGAAATCATAGTTGAGCTCTTTAATTGCCCAATAAGCTTTATGTTCTAGTTCAAGAGGTAAGTGACATGCTTTTCTGTAAACCATTTTATATGGAGACATACCCATAGGATTTTTATAAGTAGTTCTATAAGCCCATAATGCATCATCCAGTTTCTTAGACCAACTCTTTCTAGATCTATTAACAGTCTTTTGCAGGATCAATTTAATTTCTCTATTGCTTAGTTCTACCTTACCACTAGACTGAGGATGATAAGGAGATGCAATTCTATGGTTGACATCATATTTAGCAAGCAATTTACGGAAAGCACCATGAATAAAGTGTGAACCACCATCAGTCATTAAGTATCTAGGGACTCCAAACCTCAGAAAAATAACTTCTTTAAGCATTTTAATAGAAGTGTTATGATCAGCACTACTAGTTGGAATAGCTTCTACCCACTTAGTAACATAATCAGCAACAACTAAAATATGTGTATACCCATTAGAGGAAGGAAAAGACCCCATATAATCAAAGCCCCAAACATTGAATGTGTAACATCCCAATTTTCAATTTGGATGTTATACATAGATCATCATATGCATATCATATTTATTCTTGCATTTTGCTGTGATTCTAGAAATCTTAAGCAACTCAAGGACCCAAGGAGACAGTTGGAGGTTTCACAAAATTCATATTTGAATTTAATTCAAATTTGAAGAAAGGATCAATTTGATTTTATTATATTTTTCTCCAATTATTTCCAATATTAAAAATAAATGAGAGAAGATAATATGCCTTCTTCAACCCAAGTGAAATATTGGAGAAAGAATTTTAAAATCAAATCATTATTTTATTGGTATGTTATTTGAATTAGAAAAATATTGCATTCTTGAAAAGTGCATCTTAGTCCAGAAAAATGTTCATATGGTCCTAAATATTAGGTTTGGACGGTGAAAATTGTTTCTGGAGCTTTTTAGAATTTTTTTATATTTATTAGGGTTTTCCCTTCGCGGCGAAATTGTTTTAAAAAAACTTCCGAGCGGACGGGGCCGCAGCCCAGCCGGCCCTTCGCGCCGCCACCGCCTCTCGCTCGGAGTCCGGCGCGGACACGCCGCCGGAGTCCCGAAGGACTCCGCGCCGCCGCCACCGGCTCGGGGTACCCCCCTATTTAAAAGGGTCGGACGCAACCCCCTCTGCCCTCGTCTCTCACCACCGCCGCCGTAGCCCCGCCTCCCGTGACGCATCGCCGCCGCCTGCCCCGCGCCATCGCGCCAAGCCGCCGCCGCTGCTGCCGCTGCCGCGCCGTGCCTCCGCCGAACTCTGCCGCCTCATCCTGCCCCCGCATCACCCCGCCGGAGCCACGCAGAGCCGCCATCGTCTCCTTGCCATTGACCGATGCCGTCGAACCGGTAAGAACCGGCCGGTTCTCGGTTTATTTTCGGTTTATTTCGGATCGGTGGATTAGATCGGTTTTTTAGGTTTCCCTATTTAACGAACTTCCGTTCGTTCGTTCGTTTTAACAAATGGTTTTCGTCGTATAAGTTCTGTTAGCGAACGTTCGCGTTGTAGGTTTTCTTTTTAGTTTATTTTCAGCAAGGGACCTATCCGCGAATAGTTATCTCGCGATTTAGCCCCTCATCTTAAAACTAGCATAACTTTTTACTCGTTTATCCAAATTAGATGAAACCAGCGCCTAAATCTTCGTATCGTTCTGTTCTTTCCATTTAACCAACTTGAACATGATTTTGGTACTGTAAAATTTGAATTTAGTTCAGATTAGTAAATGATCTTGTTTCATTTGTGTTTCGAGTTTCGTTTCTCCGTTTGAGTTGATTCTTTTTTGCAAATCATAGCTAATCACATATACCTATTGTTAAGATCTAAACCACATGATAATAATTCTATTTGGTTTTACTTTTGTTAGTTTAAGCCGTTCGCTTGTTTCTTGTTTGATTTGGATCTTTTCTCGGTTTTCTCGTTGCTTCGTTTGAGTGATTGCTTATGTATGCTACTGTTTGTCTATGCTAGATTACCCGGAGTGTGAAGCTTGTTACTACGAATCTTTAGAGTTTGTAGATCATCAGCAAGGCAAGTTACACTTTGATCATACTCATCTATACCCAGTTTTTACTGTGCATTAGTATTGCCCTCAAATATTTCCATGAGTACGATTGGGAGCATGTGGTTTGGCTGTAGTGCTTGAGGTAGGAACCTAATACCTTTTTATCACCCCAAGAATATACGTTATGCTTATTTATTGCTTAGCCATGCTCGTAGACGGGGATTGGATCATGATTATCACGTGGAAGTGTGAGAGTTATTTTAATCATGGATAACATTAAGGTGGCAACTTTAGTATACATCTGGGTGGATTGGTTGAGGCACCTGGGGAACCCAGTGTTGCCTATTTAAGGAAATCTTGGAGTACCCGTGTGATTTTTCCTTTGGTTGGCCACCCAGGCTCAAAGGGATCATAAGATTATACATGCTAGAAACTTCCGTGTGCAGCCACAAGCCATTATGGGCTCTAGCATAGTTGAGTAAGTTGCGTGAGCTCTTGAAGAGGTGGACTAGCAGATGTAGGGGCAAGTAGGTGTATCGGTCCGCTCGGAGTAGAGAGTGAGTGCTTTAGAAAGACTATGTCTCGATCATCCGATCATGGATGCGGCTGAGTCTTGTGGGGAAAAGTGCGCAACCTCTGCAGAGTGTATAAACTAATCATGGTTAGCCGTGTCCCTGGTTATGGATATCTTGAGTATCTGGTATTTGAATTGATGTGATATCATCACTTTACTTAATGAATTTATTGGGTTAATGATGATACTTTTAATTGGGATTTGAGTTGGGGTTACCTTCTCAAATATTGGGCAACTTGGGAGTAGTTAAATAAATGTATTCCTTTGTTGTAGGGAAAAACTAGCTTTATGCAAAACCATAAACTTACAACCTCCACCAGCCAAACATTGCATGTAGATATAGTCCTTGCATTTCATTCCTTTACGGTGTAACTCTGCCAGGATATTCAATGTGCTGACCTACATGGCTGCAACGTCTCACGTTGCAGACTACTCAGATGACAAATAAGGTGCGATAGGTCATTGTTTTGCACTCAACTATGACGTTGGAGTTGATGGACTCATTTACCTTCGAAGCTTCCGCGGTTATTTAGTTTAGATGGCCTTCAGGCATGATATTTTTGTAATCATACTATTTATGAGGACTCGGTGTAATAAGTGTGTGATTGAACTCTGATATAATTCCTCGAGTACTGTGCATGTCAGGGATGACACTGATGCACAGAGACTTCGGTCCATTCGGATCGTGGTCGCTACAAGATGGTATCAGAGCACACGCTGATTGTAGGACGCAACCACTAGAATAAGCCACATGATTTCTCTTCTCTGCTCATTTCTAATTCTCCTCTAGTTCTAATCTATAGATGGCGGATCCCATGAACAAGTTAACTCAGCCGGTAGACGACACCCCTTTCGGATGACACTTGAAGGAAGTCACTAAGTACTTGAACATCGGATTACCAAGCTTCACGGGGACTTTCTCTACATCTATACCAGAAGAGGAGCACTGGAAGATCAAAGTCTGGGTACCTGGGAGGACATTTGCACCAACAACGAAGCCTATTGATTTCTACCTGGATGCACCAAGCTGGAGTATAGGAAAGAGCATGGCAGCCCATATCACCTTTGGACGCATATGTGAGGTGTATCACAAGGAGCTGGAGAACACCATTTATCAGATATGTGGCCCCCGAGATGAAGAATGGGAGATAATTCATACAAGGAGGGATGGTGTCAGGACCCCGATTCTATGCCACACCGATCTAGCATGTAACACCTCATATCACTTTGCGGCCTCACGCATGGTATTCCCACGGGTGTCGCCTTACCATGCCCGGGACCGTTTGCGCCTTTTGGCACACGTATATGATAGTGTTGCTAGCATCCATATGACAAAGAACCCGGGCTGACATGGCTAGTCGTGAACCCGAAGTGGCACTAACTTACAGGGACAGGCATACATGACCCAGCATCGAACGTGTCGGTCATCAGCGAGTGAATCCGGGCTGTAGCAACTGGGCTAGCAAGACTCCGGTAAACCGGGCTGTAGCAGGCTAACAGGACACCGGTAGACACCGCGTGACATTTCCCCAAAGGGACAGACACATGAACGAAGAAGGACACATGCCGGCCAGCCTAAGTGTTCCGGAGCAGTAGCAAGCTACCAGGGCTCAGTGGAAGCACTAGGAGACATTTCCCGGTAAGAGAGGCTACTAAGGATAAACAACTAGATAGTCAGATCCCACACATAGCAATACACATTACACGTACGCATAACATGCAAGTATGTGCTGTACAACATGGCATCACAACATAACTCAACAACTCATATAAATAAGGCTCAAGAGCCAACATAGCATTTATTGCAAACAGGGGTCACATGACCCATCATACAGAGCATACAAGCAACAAGCGGAAGCATTACATGTCTGAGTACAGACATCTACAAATGAAAAAGGCTAAAGAGCCTGACTATCTACAACATCCGATCAAGATCGTAGCTGAGGTACAAGCTACTCGTCGAAGTCCACGAGAACACTAGTAAGACCGAAGTCTCCGCTGCAAAAACATAAATAAAGCAACATGAGTACAAAGGTACTCAGCAAGACTTACATCAGATCCTATCATACATGCATTTGTATCAAGAAGGTAATGTGGGGTTTAGTTGCAGCAAGCCAGCTTTGACTCAGCGGCTATCCTGTTCTACGACTACGAGAAACTTCTTGAGGTGAGACAACGTACACGAGTCCACTAATCACCACACAATACACTACTATGGATTCATCCCCGTCTCCCTACGGGTAAGCCATCCATAGCACTCACACTTGTCTTGAGCATTTTAGAGTATCCACTTCAAGTTGTCTATGTACCATGTAAGCATCCAAGAAGTCCATAACCGCGGACCCGGCTATTCGAATAGATCATGTTAACCCTGCAGGGGTGTACTTCTTCACACACGCTCTCGCAACGACCTGACTAACCACACAAGACTCTAGTCCAGGTTTATCGCCTATTCGGGTTCCATCCGCAAGGAGATCCGACCGGGGTGTCGCTCACGGCCCCAAACGATGTGAGCAGGGTTCCCAAGCCCACCATCCAGGTGCCACTTGGTACACCGTGCCACTGTGCCTAGTCTGTTCCAAGCCCACCTGGCCGGGTGCCACTTGGTAGACT
Organism: Triticum aestivum; assembly: GCF_018294505.1. Lineage (NCBI taxonomy): Eukaryota > Viridiplantae > Streptophyta > Magnoliopsida > Poales > Poaceae > Triticum > Triticum aestivum. Next base: position 301,467,283 of record NC_057813.1, read on the forward strand.
ACTAACACTACCTACAAATACCAAAAACTAGTTGCGTCTCCTGGACAGAGACCAAGTTGGTTAATAAGTCGAGAGGGGCCGAGTTACCGGAACCCAATGTGTGGTAGCATCGAGTCATTGGACAACATATATAGAACTCAGTGCTTAAGGACGGTTCCAGTGAGACAACCCGCCATGTACTCCTACATGGCCTCTCACCGCTACCTTTACCAAATCGCGTTCACACACTTAACTCTCAGCATCAGAACATATCGTAACACTCCAATTCATTCCCATTGAATCAGACCTGACACAACTCTAAGTAATAGCAGGCATAGCATGGTAGGAACACAACATGGCTCAATCAACTCCTACACATGCTAGTGGGTTTCAACTATTTACTGTGGCAATGACAGGTCATGCAGAGGAATGGGTTCAACTACCGCAGCACAAAGTAGCAGATGAATCGTTGTTGTCCTAATGCAATAACTAAGAGCAGGAGCGAGAGAGTAGGATTGTATCGGAATGAACAAGGGGGTTTGCTTGCCTGGTAGATCAACAAGGAAGGCACTGCTCCTCAGACAGGTACTCTGGAACGGACTCCGGAGCAGGACCTATCAAGAAGGAACAGTGTCGGCAATCAATACACAAACATATGCAACAATATGATGCATGAACATGGCATGTAGATGTGATGCTGTTTGAGCTAATGCAACTAGTATTCAAATTGAATGAAGTCCATTTGAATCAAGGGTTCAAATGCAACTCCAAATTAAGCTCTTATATATGCCATTTTAGTGTTTCACTTATACAGTAGGTATAAGTTGGTTTGTCATGCATGAAACTAGTACAAATGGATAGATTGCATTTTTTTGATAAGTTTTCATATATAAATTATTTCAATCTGAGTTACGGTTGAATTTCTATGATTTTTTGAAGTTTGAATCATTTTCTGGAATTTCCTGATTAATTTTAAATCCAGAAAAGAATTAACTGCGTCATCATTGCGTCACTGTGACGTCAGCGACTCAACTGCGGCTGACCAGGTCAAACCTGACCAGTGGAGTCCACACGTCAGTGACTCAGGGTTACACATCGGTTAGTTTAAGCCTAATTAAAAGATTAGGGCGCCGAGGCCCACTGTCAGTGTCAGGGGGTTAGATTAGGTGGTGATTAGCTTAAGCTAATAACCTGACGAGCCGGACCCAGCTGACAGGCCGGCGCGGTCAAGGCGGTCAACCCCACCGGCGTTAAGCCGCCGGCGAGGCCCGAAACGGCGGAGCGCCGCGGAAACGGGCTACGGTGCCCCGTCCGCAGCGTGGTTGGGCTCTTTCGAGAGCCCAGACCAGCGCGCGTCAGGCGGTGGTGCCAGCCGGGCCTGGGGTGGCCGGATGCGACAGCGAGGAGCTCGGCCGCGGCGGCCGGAGCTCGGGTGAGGCACGAGGGGCGCTGTGGTGTGCGTGTAGGAGAGTTGGAGTGCTGGTGTGTGCGTGCGTGATGCAGTGAGGGCGATGGACACGCCCGGTGGACCAAATGGTCGCCGGAGGTGCGTCGAAGCGGGCTCGGGGACGGCTGGAGTCGGCGGGGCGGCGAGGACGATCTCCGGCGACCGGAGACGAAGATGGCAGCGATGGCGGCTCTCCAGGGCTTCACGTGTCGCGTGGATCGATGGTGAGGTGGACGGCGACGTGGCGGAGCTTCTGAGGTGGTCGGAGAGGCGAGGGAGAGGCGGTGGCTACGGTAACGGCAAGCAGCAGCGATGATGGCGTTCGGCCGTGCGCGTGGGAGAGAAACCAGGGGAGAGGGAGGAATGAGAGAGAGGGAGAGAGGTGCGGGGCGTCGCGTGGCGTCGTCCGGGTCATCCAGAGCGACGAGGGGGAGGACAGGCAGGCAGGGAGGAGGTGGTGGCCCGGCTGCGGCATGCCGGCCACGCAGCTGCTCCTACTGGCAGGAGCTTGAAGAAGCTCCTGTCAGTTGGGCTGGGCCACCTGCTGGCTGGGCCGGCCTGCTAGGCCGCTGGGCTGCACAGGGGCTGCAGGTAAGTCCAGGTAGGTTTTCCATTTCTTTTTCTTTTCTATTTTTCTGACATTTGTTTTGATTTAATAATAATATTAAATCATTTTATTTACTTATGCCAAATTTTGTAGGAACTAGTGGTATTATTCCAGAGCTCCTCAACAAATGGCATAATTTTTGGACATATATTATATATATAACAAATATATATCCAATGCAAATAATTATGCATTAATTCCAAATGCCCAAAATAAATACTTATGAGCTCCTAAAAATATTGGTTTGATTTTTATCTCTGTCCAATATTTTCAGAGAGCAACATGAGCATTTTCTTGGAACTTTTTGGAGCAATTTTTATTTGGGTCATTTCCAAAAATGATTCTGAGGGTTTCACAAATCCCCATTTCAAATTTAAATGGAATTTAAACATGATGCACAAATGACTAGCTAGCCTAGGTCATACCAGAACTAGGGATGTGACAGATGGATCAATTGCAACCTACATTCAAGAGATGGGAGATCATATTCATCGACAAGAGAATCAACAAATTATCCACATGAAGAAGATCAAGAAACTGATGAAGAGAAACAACGAGCTAGAAGAGGAACTCAAGTCTACACGCGTTGGATACGAGGAAGAGATTGTCGTACCATTGGAGAAGTGATACGTCTCCGTCGTATCTATAATTTTTGATTATTCCATGCCAATATTATTCAACTTTCATATACTTTTGGCAACTTTTTATACTATTTTTGGGACTAACATATTGATCTAGTGCCCAGTGACAGTTCCTGTTTGTTGCATGTTTTATGTTTCACAGAAACTCAATATCAAACGGAGTCCAAACGGGATAAAAACGGGCGGAGAATTATTTTGGAATATTTGTGATTTTTGGGAGGAAGAATCAACGCGAGACGGTGCCCGAGGGGGCCACGAGGCAGGGGCGCGCCCCCCAGGGGGGCAGACACGCCCTGGACCCTCGTGGGCACCCCGTAAGGCGGTTGACGCTCTTCTTTTTCCGCAAGAAAGCTAATTTTATGAGAAAAATCTGGGTGAAAGATTCACCCTAATCGGAGTTACGGATCTCCGAAATATAAGAAACGGTGAAAGGGCAGAATCTGGGAACGCAGAAACTGAGAGAGACAGAGAGATAGATCCAATATCAGAGGGGCTCTCGCCCCTCCCAAGCCATCGGAGCCAAGGACCAGAGGGGAAACCCTTCTCCCTTCTAGGGAGAAGGTCAAGGAAGAATAAGAAGAAGGGGGGCTCTCTCCCCCTTGCTTCCGGTGGCATCGAAGCGCTGCCAGGGGCCATCATCATCACCACGATCTTCACCAACACCTCCGCCATCTTCACCAACATCTCCATCACCTTCCCCCATCTATATTCAGTGGTCCACTCTCCCGCAACCCGCTGTACCCTCTACTTGAACATGGTGCTTTATGCTTCATATTATTATCCAATGATGTGTTGCCATCCTATGATGTCTGAGTAGATTTTCGTTGTCCTATTGGTGATTGATGAATTTCTATGATTGGTTTGAGTTGGATGTTGTATTATTGGTGCTGTCCTATGGTGCTCTCTATGTTGTGCAAGCGTGAGCGATCCCCGCTGTAGGGTTTGCAATATGTTCATGATTTGCTTATGGTGGGTGGCATGAGTGACAGAAGCAAATGAGCGTGGGTGGCGCGTCAAGTATGTGCGAACAATGCACATGCAAGCCCCTAAGGGCTTGGGATAAAAAAGGTAGGGAGAGGGAGCGAAATCCCGGACAGCTAATGTGAAAAAAATAAATGAAAAATAAATAAAAAGGGGACAGAGGAAGGAGACGAACACGGAGTCCGACGCTAGGCGTAGAATCTTCGTAGGCGTGCTGCGTTCCATGGGTTCGGCTCGAGTCGGTTGTCCGATGCGTTTCGCAGACGGTACGCTCCACCAGTCAGTACTTGGTCAATTATGAAGGGACCCTCCCATTTGGGCTTTAGTTTGTCCTTTTTCTTGTCCGGCAGGCGTAGAACTAGTTCGCCAACGTTATAAGTTTTGGCTCGTACTTCTATGCTTTGATATCTTTGAGCCTGCTGTTGATAGAATGCGGAACGAGCTTTTGCCACATCGCGCTCCTCCTCCAATGCGTCCAAGCTGTCCTGCTGATCGAGCTCGGCTTCTCTTTCTTCATACATGCGCACTCGAGGTGAGTCATCAATTATGTCGCATGGCAGTACTGCCTCTGTGCCGTATAGCATAAAAAATGGTGTGAATCCGATAGTGCGATTCGGCGTGGTCCGCAGCCCCCAGAGTACGGAGTCAAGATCCTCTACCCAGTGCGTGTTAGATTCCTTGATGGATCGCACTAGTCTGGGTTTGATGCCGCTCATAATGAGACCGTTGGCTCGCTCGACTTGACCATTGGTTTGAGGGTGATAGACTAAGGCGTAGTCGAGCTTAATGCCCATGTTTTTGCACCAGACTTTAACTTCATCGTCCGTGAAGTTTGTGCTGTTGTCAGTTATGATGCTGTGGGGGATGCCGTAACGGTGTACGACCCCGGATATGAAGTCTATCACCGGTCCGGATTCGGCCGTCTTTACAGGCTTGGCCTCTATCCATTTGGTGAATTTGTCCACCATGACCAGTAGATATTTTTGCTTGTGGGTTCCTCCTTTAAGGGGTCCAACCATGTCAAGCCCCCAGACCGCAAAAGGCCAGGTAATGGATATAGTTTGTAGGGCGGTAGGCGGCATGTGGCTTTGGTTGGCGAATAACTGGCAACCGACGCATCGCTGCACTAAGTCCTAAGCGTCTTCCCGGGCCGTTGGCCAATAAAATCCGGTACGGAAGGCCTTGCTTACAAGGTCCTGGGCTGCGGCGTGGTGCCCGCCAAGTCCGACATGAATTTCAGCCAGAAGGTCTCGCCCTTCTGTTGGAAATATGCCCTAGAGGCAATAATAAAATGATTATCATTATATTTCCTTGTTCATGATAATTGTCTTTTATTCATGCTATAATTGTATTATCCGGAAATCGTAATACACGTGTGAATACTTAGACCACAACATGTCCCTAGTGAGCCTCTAGTTGACTAGCTCATTGATCAACAGATAGTCATGGTTTCCTGACTATGGACATTGGATGTCGTTGATAACGGGATCACATCATTAGGAGAATGATGTGATGGACAAGACCCAATCCTAAGAATAGCACAAGATCGTGTAGTTCGTTTTGCTAGAGCTTTTTCAAATGTCAAGTATCTCTTCCTTAGACCATGAGATTGTGTAACTCTCGGATACCGTAGGAGTTCTTTGGGTGTACCAAACGCCACAACGTAACTGGGTGACTATAAAGGTGCACTACAGGTATCTCCGAAAGTGTCTGTTGGGTTGACACGGATCAAGACTGGGATTTGTCACTCCGTATAACGGAGAGGTATCACTGGGCCCACTTGGTAGTGCATCATCATAATGAGCTCAAAGTGACCAAGTGTCTGGTCACGGGATCAAGCATTACGATACGAGTAAAGTGACTTGCCGGTAACGAGATTGAACGAGGTATTGGGATACTGACGATCGAATCTCGGGCAAGTAACATACCGTCTGACAAAGGGAATAGTATACGGGGTTGCTTGAATCCTCGACATCGTGGTTCATCCGATGAGATCATCGCGGAGTTTGTGGGAGCCAACATGGGTATCCAGATCCCGCTGTTGGTTATTGACCGGAGAGCCGTCTCGGTCATGTCTGCATGTCTCCCGAACCCGTAGGGTCTACACACTTAAGGTTCGGTGACGCTAGGGTTGTATGAATATGAGTATGCAGCAAACCGAATTTTGTTCGGAGTCCCGTATGAGATCCCGGACATCACGAGGAGTTCCGTAATGGTCTGGAGGTAAAGAATTATATATAGGAAGTGCTGTTTTGGCCATCGGGAAAGTTTCGGGGTCACCCGGTATTGTACCGGGACCACCGGAAGGGGCCCTGGGGTCCACCGGGTGGGGCCACCTATCCCGGAGGGCCCCGTGTGCTGAAGTGGGAGGGGAACCAGTCCCTAGTGGGATGGTGCACCCCCCTTGGCCCCCCCTTGTGCCTAGGGTTGGAAACCCTAGTTGGGGGGGGGGGGCGCCCCACTTGCCTTGGGGGGCACTCCACCCCCCTGGCCGCCGCCCCCTTGGGAGATTAGATCTCCCAGGGCCGGCGCTCCCCCTGGGGGCCTATATAAAGGAGGGCAAGGGGGAGGGCAACGACACCCTGTGTCTTGGTGTCGGGGAAACTGATCCACGAACACCTATGGGACCGGCGGACCAAGCCCCTTTCGGTTCGGCGGGGGGCGGAGATCGCACGAAGAGCGGATCGAGGCGAAGCACACGAGCAGTTTACCCAGCTTCGGAGCTCTCCGGAGAGATAACACTCCTACTGCTGCATGTCTGAGTGTATTGAGTTCTTGCTCGGGAGCGTTGAGTGCTACAGTACACACTAGCTGCTAACGAGACCGATTGTGAGTGTTTTTTGCCTTCGAACCCCCCTCTACGTTGTGCATGGGCCTCATTTTATATGCTAAAGGGGTCTCCGACAGGTGGCAACGTAGACAAGGGAAAAAATGTAAAAGGAATTGCGGTTGGTACAACTACCTGTACAGTGTATCATACCTAACCCTGACGGCAGGGGACAAAGGCATTAAATGCCCGTCTGTGTCGCCCAAATAGTGCAAAAAGGGACCGTCAGGGACGCCACCGCTCGCCATGATGGCAGTCTTGTCAGCGTCGCTTGCCACCGCGCACCGCTGGCTGCACAGCCTCTTGCCACGCGCGCCTGGAAAGGCCCCAGGGCGACATGTTGGTGGATGTGCTGGAGCGCGGGTACAGAGTGGTAGCTTGCCGCGGCAAGCGCCTTGCCGCGGTCGTTGTCTTGTTGTGTCCGGAAGCTTGTCGCTCACCGGGCCTTGCCGGGACGCGTGGCGCGTCGCGGCAAGTTCCTTGAGATGCCTTGGTTGTCCTTCCCGGCAAGCTCCTCTTGCCGGGGCCTTGTCTCCTTGGCTTGAATACTTTGTTCTTGAATGGCTCCAAAAGAACCACGGAGGATCTTGGCGGTCACCCGGCAAGCCTTGCCGCGGGGTGCTGCAACTACCCATGCACAAGTTCGGGATACTAGGGTACCCTACTCTAGTACACCGACAGGAGCCCCCGGGCCTGGGCCACACATGGCGCCGAGCGCTGTTGGGCCAAGCCCAAAACAGGGCACGGGCACGCGCGGCCTGGGTTACGCCGTATCTTACTCCGTATCCACCGCGCCCTCCCCGAACGGCACGCGTCGAATGCGGCGTCATGGGAGAGATCGTGGGTGGTTTCTTTATTTGGAAAGATGGAACGCCCGCCCCCTCCCTCTTTATAAGCAGGGGAAACAGGGGCAGTTTGCCCATCTCGCCGGTTGCTACTCCAATCTCAGAAATCTCCGCCGCTCCCCCCTTCTTCCCAAAGCTGAAAGAGAGCAACGCTCCGCCCCCCATCGCCACGAGCATCATCCACGCCGTCGATCTCCCCCACCACCTTTGCCATGGCTCCAAAAGCCGACAAGGGGAAGGTCGTGAAGTCGGCCGAGGCGTAGCGGCTCGCGGTGCTGCGAAAGGAGCGGGCAATCTTTCCCCCCCAGCTCGCCGCGAAGGAGCTGAGGGAGTACTACTACCTCTTCTGGTCGACGGAGAAGCGAGCGCATCCGCGTACGAAGGTACTCCCAGCTGCCGCTTCGGAACTGGCTCCGAATGGATACCCTTTCTTCGCGCTGTTCTTCTACTACGGGCTCTGCCCGCCTTTCTCTGAATGTTTCTGCGATATCATGAACACCTACGGGTTCCGCCTCCTTGACTTCACCCCCAATGCTGTTCTGACCATGGCAGTTTTCGCACATCTCTGCGAAAACTTTGTCGGAGTCTATCCAAACGTAGCTCTTTTCCGCCACTTCTTTATACCCCGAGTTGAGAGAGGGGAGCCTTTATCCGGCGGAATCGCCTGGATCTCGAGAGCTGGCAAGAAGGAAGCTTATCTGGAGGGAGAGCTCCGCAGCAAGTGGGAGGAATGGAGAGCAGAATGGTGCTGGATTGTTGAGGAGAACCCGCAGCCATTTACCGCCCAGCGCCAAGCTCCAGTAGGGCGCGGCAACGATTGGAGCAACGTGGCCCCGGAAGACGATAGACTGAAGATTGCCGACACCCGGATCCTACGCCTCAGGCTTGCCGGGCTCACCGTAGGCGCCGTTGGCGCAGATTTTCTTCGCCGCCGCATCGCCCCCCTGCAGGAGAGGAGGAGACCCGCCTGGGAGTTCCAGAACGCGGCGGATATCATGAGGCTGCGCCCGGGCCTCAACTTCAACTTCACTGTCCTAGAACTGGACGCGATGATCCTGGAACTGTTCAAACACGATCCTCAACATCCTGAAGCGTTCATGTTGCCGAGGGGTGTCGTTCCGCTGTGCAACAACTCCTCGCTCGACCGCATCCGTGCAATGATGCCGCTGTGCGACTCGCATGGAATTGTCCCAACTTGGCAAGAGCCTGCAGATGACGTCGTGCAGGAGTTCTTTGACGGCCTGGTAGAAGTGCTGGTCCGCCCCGATGAACAGAAGAGCCTTACTCGCGACACCACCGATGCGGAGATGCAGCGCATCACCACTAGGCTAGAAGAGGCGGCGGCAGCCGCTGCTGCGGGCGAGTTCGGATTCACCATGGAGGAGGCAGAGGCAGCAGAGGCGGCAAGCCTTGTCGAGCGAGAGGAGCTTACCGGCGAGGAAGAGCTTGTCGGGCCTGAAGCTGAGTCGAGCGAGCCCGCCGAGGGCGCGAGCGACTCGTTGAAGATCGGCTCCTCCTCCTTCCCACCTTCAGCCAGCTCGCCACAAGCGGAGCCCCCAGCTCCACCCAGAAGGCGTCTCCGCAAGGCCGGGGATGTAGCGGGGCGGCAGACGAGTCAACAGCCGCCGTGCCGCGCGACACGCTCTACCGCGGCAAGCACCGTTGCCGCGGGAGCGCCTCACGCCGCTGCGGCAATTGGAGCGGGGTCTTCCCGGTCCACCGCTACTGCTCCTGCCAAGCGGACAAGGGAACCTACTCCTCCGCCTCGTCGCACCGGAGGCGAGCCGGACTTCGATCTCTCCGCGCTCAGCTCCGACGAGGAAGAAGAAGAGTAAGATTCTTTGCTGTACTTGTAGTTCTTCAATTCTTGCTGTTTTGTCTTGTATCTGATTTGCTTTACTCCGAACCCATTCCTTTTCAGGACTCTGGCCCAGAGAGCGGCGAAGAGAGTCAAGGTCCCGGTGATTGTCATCGAGGACGAACCCACCGCGACAGCAGGGGGCGTGTCCGAGACCACCTTGCCGGACCCGGCAACTTTTCCCCAAAGCAGCCCCAGCGTAAGTATATGGTTTACTTCCTGCTGTCAGGCGCGCATGGGTGCTCTTTCTTTGCTGATATCTGACTGTTGGTTTGTGTAGGAGCAGAGCAGCCTCACCAGGAGTGCCCGGAAGCCGCTCCCGAAATGCCATCTGCTTCGATTACACTGCCAAGGGAGGATTCCCCGGCAAGGGAGCGTTCTCCGGCAAGGGAGAATTCTCCGGCAAGGGACAGTTCTCCGGCAAGGGACAACACTGGCGACCCTCCGGTGGTTGAGACCATGACTGCAGATCCTAGTACAGGTAATCCTTTTGCTTGAAAACTTCCCTTGGGTTCTTCTTCTGATTTTCATTTTGGATATTTGCTTGACTTTTCTCTTTTTCCGTTCGTCAGATCCATCTACCACGGAGCCGATGGAAACTGAGGTCGCTGGCGAGGAGAGCGCGCGCAGCAATATCGACGACGCCGTTGCCACCGAAGGAGAAGCCGGCGCTGATGATCCCGCCAGCGAAGAGGCTGCCAAAGCTGCCGCCACAGAAGCCGGCGAGGGATCCGGCGATCGCACTGACGGCCCCGAGGCCGCAGGAGCGTCAGGCGCTACGCCGACCGCCGATCCCTCCGCCGCTGCTGCAGCGCCAGGCTCCGAAGAGCCCCAGCCCGGCGCCTATTTGAAGGCCGGCGACGGCATCTTCATCAAGCTCCCTTGGGCGTCAAGCTCCAGGGCGCCGGTCGAAGGAGAGATCTTGGATGGAGAGGTGCTCGCCTCCGCTGGGCTGACGCTGGTCAACGCGCCAAGAAGCAGCAGCGACGAGCCTGAGGAGGAGCGGATGCTGGGGAAGCTATTGTCGCTTTACCGCGCCCGACAGGCCAAGCTGGAATCCCGAGAAGCGCTTGTCGCGAAGGCGGGAGTGGACATCGACAAGCGCGCGGAGGAGCTCCGGGGTCTCAGGCAGGAAGCTCTCCGGTCCCTGGCAGAGGAGCGGGAGCAAGTCGCCGAGGAGCGGAAAGCCTTCCTCCTCGAGAAGGCTGAAGTTGAAGAGCAACAGCGGCGAGTTGGTGCAGCGCAAGGTCAACCTTGACAGCCACGAGGAGGAGCTTGCCGCGCGCGAGCAAACATTTGGCGGGGCTCTCAAGGAAGCAGAGGATGCTGCCGCAGCTGCCGAGGCCGCCAAGGAGCTGGAGACGAAGATGGCGCAGCTGGAGGCCGATCTCAAGGCGAGCGGCGAGGAGCTTGCTGCTCTCAAGCGTGAGCGCGAGAAGGACGCCGCCGCTCATGGCAAGCTGCAGGGTCGTCTCGCTAAGAGGAGCAAAGAGCTTAGCGCCGCCAAGGACTCCAACGCAGATCTTGAGTTGAAGCTGACTACTTTGACCAAGACGCTGGACGCCGCGAGGGAGCAGGAGGTGGCCTTGAAGGAGAAGATCAAGGCCGACGAGGCGCTGCTGGCGAGTGCTGCTGCCGCCCAGAACGCTTTTAGGGAGAATGTGGAGCACTGGACCGAGGGTCTCGTGGATGTTGCCGCAGCCATCGACGGGGAGCTGGCGCAGCTGGGGATGGAGGATCTCGGGTATTCCTCCGATGAGCACCTCCAACCCAGCGCCAAGCTCAGCTTGTTCTTCAAAGGCGTGGCGACGGCCCTCCAGCGACTCCGGGAGAAGATCCCAAAGCAGCTGGCCGACGAGTCGCGCAAGATCTGCGCGGGAGCTCTTCAAAAGGTGCTGGTGAAGGTGGCCTTCCGCAACCCAGGCCTCAACCTCACCAACGTCCTCAGGTCCCTGCCGCCGGATTCTGATCTGGAAGCGCTCAAGGCCCTTGTCGCACCCATTGTGGACAAGGTGAGCGGGATCAAGAGGGTTGAGGGCGATCGTGTAGATTAGGCCGCCCGTTTTCTCTTTTTCTTGTCGCTGCTGGTCATGTTATGAGAACAATCTGTTAGAGCTGCGACAAGCTATCTTGTAATATGACTCTATTTTGGGTAGCGATTGCTATGTTATTTCCTTTACTTGATTCCTTCCTTTGTATGTTTTTGCCCTATGCTTTTAGGGAACTTGTCGGCGCAGGCACCTTAGCCGCGAGCGCTGAGTGCGGGACGTCAGCGGCCTGCTGGCGGTGCCGCTACCGACAAGAAACCTTGTCGCAACTAGTCGTAGCTCACTTAAGTTGTAGAGCGGACTCGAAACAAAGTAAGGGCGCAACTAGCTATGAGTTGGTTCCTCCGCGCACAGGTTTTCCATACAAAGCACGGTCGTTCGAGGAAGATAACTTAAAATTTTTAACTGATTTCTCAAACTTTGGCAACTTAGCTTTTCTGTCATTTGCTTCCCGGTAAGGCGAAACTTCCTCGAACGACGCTTGGTCCACACCATTATCTTCTCCTTTCCCCCCCGGCAAACTTGTGGGCGAGGGAACCTTCCTTTCCTTTTTGAGAAAAAGAAAGAAGAGAAAATAAAGATATGGAGCCTTATGGCTCGCTATTGCTTACCGGGGGTAGGCGCTGCACAAAGTGTCAGATAATGCATGCAAAGAAAAAAGCATAAAATTGACAAGATGTGCGGAGCACATGAGCTTTACTTATGCACGGGGTCTGCGCCCGGCTTCGTACAAAGGATTATATGCAACATCAGCAAGACTTGTACAAAAGGTGGTTGCCGGAACAGGTTCCGGCAACCGCGCCCTACGGGTAAAACTTACGAAGATGCTCAATGTTCCAGGAGTTGCTCACCGGAATGCCATCTTCGGTCTCAAGGCGGACAGCGCCAGGCCTAGTGACTCGTTTCACCCGGTAAGGGCCTTCCCACTTTGGCGTCAACTTGTAGGAATTCTTGGCGGACTGAACGCGCTGAAGAACAAGGTCGCCTTCCTCGAAACTTCTGGCATTAACTTTGCGGCTATGGTAGCGGTGCAAAGCTTGCTGGTATCGAGTAGCTCGTACAACAGCCTGAAGACGGTCCTCCTCAAGGAGCAGTGCGTCATCTTGTCGCAGCTGCTCTTGCTCAAGCTCATCATAAGCGAGCACTCGAGGTGACCCGTATACGAGTTCCACGGGGAGAACTGCCTCTGCTCCATAGACTAGAGCGAAAGGTGTCTGGCCAGTGGCTCGATTTGGCGTCGTCCTGATCGACCAAAGAACCACCGGCAGCTCCTCTATCCAGTTCCTTCCGCACTTGCGCAGCCTGTCGAAAGTCCTGGTCTTGAGCCCTCGCAGCACTTCAGCATTTGCCCTCTCCACTTGACCGTTGCTTCTCGGATGAGCAACAGAAGTGAAGCAGACCTTGGCGCCAAGATCTTGGACGTACTGCATGAAGGTGCGGCTCGTGAATTGTGTGCCGTTGTCGGTGACGATCCTGTTAGGGATCCCGAAACGGCAAACAATCGACCTGAAGAACTTGACTGCTGACTGTGCTGTCACCTTCCTCACTGGTTCCACTTCCGACCACTTTGTGAACTTGTCGATTGCGACGTACAAGTACTCAAAGCCCCCGACAGCTCGGGGAAAGGGGCCGAGGATGTCGAGCCCCCAGACCGAAAATGGCCAGGATAAAGGGATCGTCTGGAGAGCTTGAGCTGGCTGGTGTATCTGCTTGGAATGGAACTGGCACGCTTCACACTTGGTTACTTGTGCAGTTGCATCCTGGAGGGCTGTCAGCCAAAAGAAACCTTGCCGGAATGCTTTGCCGGCAAGTGCTCTTGCGCCAATGTGGTGACCACATATGCCTCCATGTATCTCTGCCAACAGCTTTTGTCCGTCTTCCCGATGAATACACTTCAATTTCACGTCGTTGAGTCTTCTTCTGTACAGTGTGTTGTCGACAAACTGGTACATACTTGACTGCCGGGCTACTCTTTCCGCTTCTTCTTGCTCTTAGGGAAGTTCTCCTGTCTGAAGGAAACGGACAATCTGCTGTGCCCATGCTGGAGCTTGCGGCTCGACAACAAGGACTAAAGGCACATCTGCTGCTGCGGGAACATCCGCTTCTATGGCGAGAACCTGCGGCTCAGCCGGAGCTTGACGTTCCCCGGCAAGCTTGCCGGAGCAAAACTTGTCGGGAGCATCTGCTTCAACGGAACAAACCCTAGGGCTTGCCGGAGCAGACTGCTCCTCAGCACCCTTGGTGTTGATTTTGAGGACCTGCTTGGCGGCGGCTTCAGGGAGCTCTGCCGGAAAATAGTCACCAAAAATCAACTTCCTCTTCTTGCTTTGTCCAGTTGATGGCGTTACAGACGGTTGAGTCAGTTTGAGCACAAAGATCCCTGGTTCCACAGGTAACTTAAGTGCGGCGCACTTCGACAGGCCATCGACAATGTCGTTCTGAGCTCTTGGAACATGTTCCATTTGTAGGCCGTCAAAGTGCTCTTCTAACTTTCTCACTTCATCAACGTAAGCTTCCATCAACGGACTCTGATAATTCTTGTTCACTTGGCGGATGACAAGCTGTGAGTCACCCCTGACAATGAGCTTCTTGATCCCAAGGTCTGCTGCGATCCTGAGACCGGCAAGCAAACCTTCATACTCTGTGGTATTGTTCGTTGCTTGCTCCATGGGAAAGTGCATCTGGACTACGTACCTGAGGTGCTCTCCAGTGGTGCAACAAGTAGCACGCCCGCACCGGCGCCTTGTAGCGAGAAGGCACCATCAAAGTACATTAGCCACTCTTTGCTTGCCTCCTTGACGGGGATGCTCGTTTCTGGAATTTCTTCATCTTGTGTTGGTGTCCATTCTGCTATGAACTCCGCCAATGCTCTGCTTTGGATAGTTGAAGTGCTCTCAAACTTGAGGCCAAAGCTTGACAGTTCCAGTGCCCACTCGACAATCCTGCCTGTTGCTTCTGGATTTTGCAGTATCCTCTTCAGCGGAAAACGAGTGACGACTGTGATCTCATGTGCTTGGAAGTAATGGCGCAGCTTTCTCGAGGCCATGAGAAGGCCGAAAAGCAATTTCTGCACACCAGAGTACCTTGACCTAGCTCCCTGCAGAAGGGAACTGACAAAGTAAACTGGGCGCTGCACCATTCTTTTCTGCATCTTCTCACGCTCCTGCGCAGATCCATCTTTGTCGGGACCAGAGCTTGCCGACGAAGTCTCCTGCTTGTCGCTGGATGCATCTGCCGTGGTTGCTGGCTCATCATCCGCCTCCCTCTCCGCTACTAACGCAGCACTAACCACTTGATTGGTTGCCGCTATATACAGCAGCAACTTCTCTTGTGGCTTAGGTGCGACAAGTGTTGGAGTGGAGGACAGGTATCTCTTTAAGTCCTGCAGTGCAGCCTCCGCTTCTGGAGTCCATTTCATTGGACCTGCCTTTTTCAATATTTTGAAAAATGGCAGGGCGCGCTCAGCAGACCTAGAGATAAACCTGCTGAGAGCAGCTACGCAACCGGCAAGTCTTCGTACATCCTTGACACGCTTTGGTGCTTCAATCTGCTTAATGGCCTTGATCTTGTCGGGATTGGCTTCAATTCCCCGCTGAGACATGAAGAACCCGAGAAGCTTGCTGGAGGGGACTCCAAACACACACTTCTCGGGGTTAAGCTTGAGGTTGATCTTGCGCAGATTTGCAAAGGTTTCATCTAAATCTTGAATCAGAGTTGCCTTGTCCTTGCTCTTGACCACTATGTCATCCATGTAGGCTTCCACATTTCTGTGTATTTGCGGCTCAAAAGCGTCATGGACTACCATTGCAAATGTTGAACCAGCATTCTTTAAACTGAAAGGCATCGTACGAAACAGTATGTGCCACATGGGGTGATGAATGCGGTCTTCTCCTCATCCTCTTCTGCCATGAAGATCTGATGGTATCCTGAGTATGCATCAAGAAATGAAAGCAAGTCACATCCGGCCGTGGAGTCAACAATCTGGTCGATGCGCGGCAAGGGAAATGGGTCTTTGGGACAAGCTTTATTGACATCGGTAAAGTCGATACAAAGCCTCCATTTCCCATTTGCCTTGCGCACGACTACAGGGTTGGCCAACCACGTAGGATGGAGCACTCCTCTGACAAGGCCTGCTGCTTCCAATTTCTTGATTTCTTCTGCGATGAATTCTTGGCGCTCCACTGCTTGTTTCCTGACTTTCTGCTTGACGGGCCGCGCATGAGGACAGACGGCAAGATGGTGCTCGATTACTTTCTTGGGAACACCGGGGATGTCAGACGGCTGCCACGCAAATACGTTGACATCCGCCCGCAGGAAAGCAACGAGCGCGCTTTCCTATTTAGGGTCGAGAGTGGCACTGATGGTGAAGGTACCGCCAGTGCTATCCTCCTTGGCGGACACCCCCTTGGTCTCCGGTGGAGCTGCCATTGTCTTCTTACACTTGCCGGTGGAGCTCGATGGTGCGTCCTCGACGGTAGCGCAGCACTCCGAAGAGGTGCACTTGCCGGAGTGGGCATCAGAACTCTTGCCGGACTTGGTCTTCTTCTTCGCCCCGGGAGCTTCAACGGCAAGTGACTTGTGATCTGTTGCGGCTGCTGCTTCTCGGTAGATCTTGTCGGCGCAGATAAGAGCATCCTTCTTGTCGCCAGGGACAGAGATGACACTTATCGGGCCTGGCATCTTCAGCATGTTGTATGCATAGTGAGAGGCTGCCATGAATTTGGCGAGTGCTGGACGGCCGAGTATCCCATTGTAAGGCAATGGAAAGTCAGCAACGTCAAAAGTGACCCTCTCAGTCCTGAAGTTCAACTCGCTGCCAAATGTCACCGACAACGTGATCTTTCCCTTCGGCTTGCTCCTTCCCGGATTGATTCCTTGGAATGTGCCGGTCTCTTCGAACTCGCCATCAGGGATCTGGAGTTTCTGGAGTACCGCGGAGGAGATCAGGTTCAAGCCGGCCCCGCCGTCAACTAGCATCTTAGTGACCTTGAGGTTGCGGATGGTTGGTGAAACCAACATCGGCAAGCACCCGACCGCAGTTATGCGATCAGGGTGGTCCTCAATATCAAAGATGATAGGCGTGCTGGACCATTTCAGAGGCTTGCGTGACTCGACGGGTGGTTCTGCCGCATTGACTTCCCGCACCCACTGCTTGAGCTGGCAGTGTGAAGTATGCAGAGAAGCACCGCCGTCAACGCACAGGACCTCTGTGGCTTTCT
Organism: Triticum aestivum; assembly: GCF_018294505.1. Classification (NCBI taxonomy): domain Eukaryota; kingdom Viridiplantae; phylum Streptophyta; class Magnoliopsida; order Poales; family Poaceae; genus Triticum; species Triticum aestivum. The sequence goes on from NC_057813.1 coordinate 301,483,735, forward strand.
GGAACTCCTGCTCGTCGGTCTCATCATCATCCATATCTTCATCGTCGTCGTCATCTTGATCTTTGTCGCGGCCACGGGGAGGTCTGTCTCCTTGCCGCTGCTTGGCCTAGCCGTGGCGTCCCCCTCGGCTGGGGCGTTTCTTGCCGGCTCCTCTAGCACCTTCCTGGGCTTTCTCCTTGTCGCGTCGCTCGTATTCAGCCTTTTGCTGCTCGACAAGCTGCTCGACCTTCTTGCAGCTCTGGAGGTCATGGCCCTTGGTGCGGTGGATCTTGTAGTACTACTTGTTGGTGACCGCCACAATCTCCTCGCCGGTGACCGCCACAATCTCCTCGCCGGAGCTACCAGCTTTGGCTTTCTTCGCACCACCTCCATTGCCGGACTGCTCAACGACTAGCACATCTTTGCCTTTCTTCTTCCTGTTGTTCCGCCGCCGGTTTTTCTTTGCCGGGGCAGCCTCCTCACTATCAGATCCTCCTGCTCCTGTATTCTCTCCGGGGAGTTTCCTCCCTTCCTCAGCATGCGCACACTTGTCGGCCAGGGCATATAGCTCACTGACGCCTCTGATCTTGCACATCGCCATCTCCTCCCACATCCTACGGTTTCGCACGATGTCGGGGAAACTGATCCATGAACACCTATGGGACCAGCGGACCGAGCCCCTTTCGGTTCGGCAGGGGGCGGAGATCGCACGAAGAGCGGATCGAGGCGAAGCACACGAGCAGTTTACCCAGCTTCGGAGCTCTCCGGAGAGATAACACTCCTACTGCTGCATGTCTGAGTGTATTGAGTTCTTGCTCGGGAGCGCTGAGTGCTACAGTACACACTAGCTGCTAACGAGACCGAGCGTGAGTGTTTTTCTGCCTTCGTGTTGTTCCGCCGCCGGTCTTTCTTTGCCGGGGCAGCCTCCTCACTATCAGATCCTCCTGCTCCTGTATTCTCTCTGGGGAGTTTCCTCCCTTCCTCAGCACGCGCACACTTGTCGGCCAGGGCATATAGCTCACTGACGCCTCTGATCTTGCACATCGCCATCTCCTCCCGCATCCTGCGGTTTCGCACGTTCTGATGGAACGCGCTGATTACCGCGGCAGGGTGGACATCTGGGATGTTGTGCTGTACGCGGCTGAATCTCTGAATGTACTTGCGCAGGGGCTCTCCTTCCTTCTAGGCGAGCAGATGAAGGTCGCTCTCTTGGCCATGAGGCTTGTGGCCGCCTGTAAAGGCGCCGACAAACTGATGGCATAGGTCTGCCCAGGAGGATATGGAGTTGTCCGGCAAGTGCATGAGCCAGGATCTGACATTGGGCTTGAGCACCAGCGGGAAGTAGTTGGCCAGGATCTTGTCGCCCCGCCCCCCAGCAGCTTGCACCGCGATGGTGTAGATGCTGAGGAACTCCGACGGATGCGACTTGCCGTCGTACTTCTCTGGTACATCTGGCTTGAAATTCTTCGTGCTGGGCCACTCGACTTGCCGGAGCTCACGAGTAAACGCAGGGCAACCTACCGCGTACGGCAAGTCGCCTGGTTCCCCTGGCGCATGCATGTCGACAGAGGGCCCAACGCGCTGGTCCGATTGACGCCGCGCTTCTCTTCGGCGCTCAATGCGAGTACGAGCGTCTTCTTGCTGTCGTTCGTGGAGAACTTGGCGCTGATCGCAACGAGCTCGTGGATCTGATGATGCGGTGGAGTCGCTGTCCAGATGGATCCGGCGAGTCGGCGATCTTGGCCTTCGGGGTGGAGAGTGCATGGTGGTTGCACCCCCACCGGTTTCATCACCATTGGCTCGTGCCTGGCAGTCCTGCCACGGCAGCGATGTACTCGGCTGCCGCGGAGTGTCGCCGTTGGCAAAGCTGACGAGACTCTGAATGCTGGCCCTCCATCCATCGATCTTGTCTGCTGTTGGAGGGTAATCCAGGAGTAGTTGAGCTCGCGCCAAAGCTTCTGCTGGAGTGGTGGGTGGCAGTGGCGAACGGTGTGAGGAGCGGGATATGCTCGGACTTCTAACTATGTTAGAAGGAGCAGTATCCCGTCCAGGCGACCGTGTCTCGCTCGTGCCAGCATGTTGGCGTGCATGCTGGTCTCGAGCACCCCGAGATCCACCAGCTCGATCTTGGTCCAACAAACGTATGGCACTGCGAATACCATGACGCTGTCGGTCCTGCGCCTCCTGAGATGGGCGCGGCGCATGCACGGACGCCGAGGTCTGCGCGGCCTTGTCCTTGGACCTGGCAGCACCGTGAGCTCCCTCGTCGATGTCCGTTCTTCCGCTGGCGTCTACCCCACCACCCGTTTGCTCCGGTGGTGGTGGGATCGACGTGGACGGAACAGCTGCCATCGAAGCCTTCTTCTTCGGTGGCATGTCGATGAAGAAAATGAAGATCTAGCTCATGTGAACGCCGGATTAGGTTCACACAACCTCGACGCCCCCTACCTGGCGCGCCAAAGATGTCGGGGAAACTGATCCACGAACACCTATGGGACCGGCGGACCGAGCCCCTTTCGGTTCGGCGGGGGGCGGAGATCGCACGAAGAGCGGATCGAGGCGGAGCACACGAGCAGTTTACCCAGCTTCGGAGCTCTCCGGAGAGATAACACTCCTACTACTGCATGTCTGAGTGTATTGAGTTCTTGCTCGGGAGCGCTGAGTGCTACAGTACACACTAGCTGCCAACGAGACCGAGCGTGAGTGTTTTTCTGCCTTCGAACCCCCCTCTACGTTGCGCATGGGCCTCCTTTTATATGCTAAAGGGGTCTCCGACAGGTGGCAACGTAGACAAGGGTAAGAATGGAAAAGGAATTGCGGTTGGTACAACTACCTGTACAGTGTATCATACCTAACCCTAACGGCAGGGGACAAAGGCATTAAATGCCCGTCTGTGTCGCCCAAATAGTGCAAAAAGGGACCATCAGGGACGCCACCTCTCGCCACGATGGCAGTCTTGTCAGCGTCGCTTGCCACCATGCACCGCTGGCTGCACAGCCTCTTGCCACGCGCGCCTGGAAAGGCCCCAGGGCGACACATTGGTGGATGTGCTGGAGTGCGGGTACAGAGTGGTAGCTTGCTGCGGCAAGCGCCTTGCCGCGGTCATTGTCTTGTTGCGTCCGGAAGCTTGTCACTCACTGGGCCTTGCCGGGACGCGTGGCGCGTCGCGGCAAGTTCCTTGAGATGCCTTGGTTGGCCTTCCCAGCAAGCTCCTCTTGCCGGGGCCTTGTCTCCTTGGCTTGAATACTTTGTTCTTGAATGCCTCCAAAAGAACCACGGAGGATCTTGGCGGTCACCCGGCAAGCCTTGCCGCGGGGTGCTGCGACTGCCCGTGCACAAGTTCGGGATACTAGGGTACCCCTACTCTAGTACACCGACACTTGGCGCCTCCCTTCCCCTGCTACACCTCTTCCTCCTCCCGCAGCAGCTTGGCGAAGCCCTGCCGGAGTCCTGCTGCATCCACCACCACGCCGTTGTGCTGCTGGATCTTCACCAACCTCTCCTTCCCCTTGCTGGATCAAGAAGGAGGAGATGTCATCCGCTCCGTACGTGTGTTGAACGCGGAGGTGTTGTCCGTTTGGCACTTGGTCATCGGTGATTTGGATCACGGCGAGTACGACTTCATCATCACCGTTCTGTTGAACGCTTCCGCATGCGATCTACAAGTGGTATGTAGATGCAATCCCTCTCTGATCACTCTTTGCTTAGATGAACTCATAGATGGATCTTGGTGAAACCGTAGGAAATTTTTTATTTTCTGCAATGTTCCCCAACAGTGGCATCATGAGCTAGGTCTATGCGTAGTTCTCTATTGCACGAGTAGAACACAATTTTGTTGTGGGCATAGATCTTGTCAACTTGCTTGCCACTAATAGTCTTTTCTTGCTTCAGCGGTATTGTGGGATGAAGCGGCCGGGACCGACCTTACACGTACGCTTACGTGAGACAGGTTCCACCGACTGACATGCACTAGTTGCATAAGGTGGCTAGCGGGTGTCTGTCTCTCCTACTTTAGTTGGAGCGGATTCGACGAAAAGGGTCCTTATGAAGGGTAAATAGAAGTTGACAAAATCACGTTGTGGTTATTCGTAGGTAAGAAAACGTTCTTGCTAGAACCCAATTGCAGCCATGTAAAAGATGCAACAACAATTAGAGGACGTCTAACTTGTTTTTGCAGCAATTGTCATGTGATGTGATCTGGCCAGAAGTTGTGATGAATGATGAATGATATATTGTGATGTATGAGATCATGTTCTTGTAATAGGAATCATGACTTGCATGTCGATGAGTATGACAACCGGCAGGACCCATAGGAGTTGTCTTTATTTTTGTATGACCTGCGTGTCATTGAAGAACGCCATGTAAATTACTTTACTTTATTGCTAAATGCGTTAGCCATAAAAGTAGAAGTAGTCATTGGCGTGACAACTTCATGAAGACATGATGACGGAGATCATGATGATGGAGATCATGGTGTCATGCCAGTGACGAAGATGATCATGGAGCCCCGAAGATGGAGATCAAAGGAGCTATATGATATTGGCCATATCATGTCACTATTATATAATTGCATGTGATGTTTATTTTGTTTATGCATCTTGTTTACTTAGAACGACGGTAGTAAATATGATGATCCCTTATAATAATTTCAAGAATGTGTTCCCCCTAACTGTGCGCCGTTGCTAAAGTTCGTCGTTTCGAAGCACCACGCGATGATCGGGTGTGATAGATCCTTACGTTCACATACAATGGGTGTAAGACAGTTTTACACATGCAGAAACACTTTGGGTTAACTTGACGAGCCTAGCATGTACAGACATGGCCTCGGAACACAAGAGACCGAAAGGTCGAACATGAGTCGTATGGAAGATGCGATCAACATGGGGATGTTCACCGATGATGACTAGTCCGTCTCACGTGATGATCGGACACGGCCTAGTCGACTCGGATCATGTAACACTTAGATGACTAGAGGGATGTCAATCTGAGTGGGAGTTCATTAAATAATTTGATTAGATGAACTAAATTATCATGAACTTAGTCTAAAACCTTTGCAAAATATGTCTTGTAGATCAAATGGCCAACGCTCATGTCAACATGAACTTCAACGCGTTCCTAGAGAAAACCAAGCTGAAAGATGATGGCAGCAACTATTCGGACTGGGTCCGGAACCTGAGGATCATCCTCATAGCAGCCAAGAAAGATTATGTCCTAGAAGCACCGCTAGGTGAAGCACCCATCCCAGAGAACCAAGACATTATGAATGCTTGGCAGTCACGTGCTGATGATTACTACCTCGTTCAGTGCGGCATGCTTTACAGCTTAGAACTGGGGCTTCAAAAGCGTTTTGAGCGACACGGAGCATATGAGATGTTCGAGGAGCCGAAAATGGTTTTTCAAGCTCATGCCCGGGTCGAGAGATATGAATTCTCCGACAAGTTCTGTAGTTGTAAGATGGAGGAAAACTGTTCTGTCAGTGAGCACATACTCAAAATGTCTGGGTTGCACAACCTCCTGCCCCAGCTGGAGATCAACCTCCCGGACGAGGCGGTCATTGACAGAATCCTTCAGTCGCTCCCACCGAGCTATAAGAGCTTTGTGTTGAACTACAATATGCAGGGGATGGTGAAGACCATTCCTGAAGTATTTTCAATGCTAAAGTCAGTAGAGGTTGAAATCAAGAAAGAACATCAAGTGTTGATGGTCAATAAGACCACTAAGTTCAAGAAGGGCAAGGGTAAGAAGAACTTCAAGAAGGACGGCAAAGATGTTTCCGCGCCCGGTAAGCCAGTTGCCAGGAAGAAGTCAAAGAATGGACCCAAGCCTGAGACTGAGTGCTTTTATTGCAAAGGGAAGGGTCACTGGAAGCGGAACTGCCCCAAATACTTAGCGGACAAGAAGGCCGGCAACACTAAAGGTATATGTGATATACATGTAATTGATGTGTACCTTACCAGTACTCGTAGTAACTCCTGGGTATTTGATACCGGTGCCGTTGCTCATATTTGTAACTCACAACAGGAGCTGCGGAATAAGCGGAGACTGGCGAAGGACGAGGTGACGATGCGCGTCGGGAATGGTTCCAAGGTTGATGTGATCACTGTCGGCACGCTACCCCTACATTTACCCACGGGATTAGTTATGAACCTCAATAATTGTTATTTAGTGCGAAGTTTGAGCATGAACATTGTATCTGGATCTCGTTTAATACGAGATGGCTACTCATTTAAATCCGAGAATAATGGTTGTTCTATTTATATGAGAGATATGTTTTATGGTCATGCCCCGATGGTCAATGGTTTATTCTTAATGAATCTCGAACGTAATGTTACACATATTCATAGTGTGAATACCAAAAGATGTAAAGTTGATAATGATAGTCCCACATACTTGTGGCACTGCCGCCTTGGTCACATTGGTGTCAAGCGCATGAAGAAGCTCCATGCTGATGGACTTTTAGAGTCTCTCAATTATGAATCATTTGACACATGCGAACCATGCCTCATCGAAAAAATGACCAAGACTCCATTCTCCAGAACAATGGAGCGAGCAACTAACTTATTGGAAATCATACATACTGATGTGTGTGGTCCAATGAGTGTTGAGGCTCGCGGAGGATATTGTTATGTTCTCAATCTCACTGATGACTTAAGTAGATATGGGTATGTCTACTTGATGAAACACAAGTCTGAGACCTTTGAAAAGTTCAAGGAATTTCAGAATGAAGTAGAGAATCAACGTGACCGAAAGATAAAATTCTTACGATCGGATCATGGAGGAGAATATTTAAGTCACGAATTTGGTACACACTTAAGGAAATGTGGAATCGTTTCACAACTCACGCCGCCTAGAACACCTCAGCGTAACGGTGTGTCCGAACGTCGTAATCGCACTCTATTGGATATGGTGCGATCTATGATGTCTCTTACCGATTTACCGCTATCATTTTGGGGATATGCTCTAGAGACAGCCACATTCACTTTAAATAGGGCACCGTCTAAATCCGTTGAGACGACACCATATGAATTATGGTTTGGGAAGAAACCTAAGATGTCGTTTCTAAAAGTTTGGGGATGCGATGCTTATGTCAAGAAACTTCAACCTAAAAAGCTCGAACCCAAGTCGGAAAAATGTGTCTTCATAGGATACCCTAAGGAAACCATTGGGTATACCTTATACCTTAGATCCGAAGGCAAGATCTTTATTGCCAAGAACGGATCCTTTCTGGAAAAAGATTTTCTCTCGAAAGGAGTAAGTGGGAGGAAAGTAGAACTCGATGAAGTACTACCTAACCGGAAAGTAGTGCAGCTCAGGAAAATGTTCTTGTGGTGCCTACACCGACTGGATAGGAAATTAATGGTGATGATCAAGGTACTTTGGATCAAGTTGGTACTGAACTTCGTAGGTCCACAAGGACACGTTCCACACTAGAGTGGTATGGCAACCCTGTCCTGGAAATCATGTTGTTAGACAATGGTGAACCTTCGAACTATGAAGAAGCAATGGTGGGCCCAGATTCCAACAAATGGCTAGAAGCCATGCAATCCGAGATAGAATCCATGTATGAAAACAAAGTATGGACTTTGACTGACTTGCCCGATGATCGGCGAGCGATAGAAAACAAATGGATCTTTAAGAAGAAGACGGACGCGGATGGTAATGTCACCATCTATAAAGCTCGACTTGTCGCTAAGGGTTATCGACAAGTTCAAGGGATTGACTATGATGAGACTTTCTCTCCCGTAGCGAAGCTTAAGTCCGTCCGAATCATGTTAGCAATTGCCGCATACTATGATTATGAGATATGGCAGATGGACGTCAAAACGGCATTCCTTAACGGTTATCTTAAGGAAGAGCTATATATGATGCAGCCGGAAGGTTTTGTCGATCCTAAGAATGCTAACAAAGTATGCAAGCTCTAGCGATCCATTTATGGGCTGGTGCAAGCATCTAGGAGTTGGAACATTTGCTTTGATGAGATGATCAAAGCATTTGGGTTTATGCAGACATATGGAGAAGCCTGCGTTTACAAGAAAGTGAGTGGGAGCTCTGTAGCATTTCTCATATTATATGTAGATGACATACTTTTGATGGAAAATGATATAGAATTCTTGGACAGCATTAAGGCCTACTTGAATAAGTGTTTTTCAATGAAGGACCTTGGAGAAGCTGCTTACATATTAGGCATCAGGATCTATAGGGATAGATTGAGACGCCTCATAGGTCTTTCACAAAGCACATACCTTGATAAGATTTTGAAGAAGTTCAAAATGGATCAGTCCAAGAAAGGGTTCTTGCATGTATTGCAAGGTGTGAAATTGAGCTCGGCTCAATGCCCGACCGCGGCAAAAGATAAAGAAGAGATGAGAGTCATCCCCTATGCCTCACCCATAGGATCTATTATGTATGCCATGCTGTGTACCAGACCTGATGTAAACCTTGCCGTAAGTTTGGTAGGAAGGTACCAAAGTAATCCCAGCAAGGAACACTGGACAGCGGTCAAGAATATCCTGAAGTACCTGAAAAGGAAAAAGGACATGTTTCTCGTTTATGGAGGTGACGAAGAGCTCGTCGTAAAGGGTTACGTCGACGCTAGCTTCGACACATATCTGGATGACTCTAAGTCACAAACCGGATACATGTATATATTGAATGGTGGGGCAGTAAGATGGTGCAGCTACAAGCTGAGCGTCGTGGCAGGATCTACATGTGAAGCGGAGTACATGGCAGCCTCGGAGGCAGCACATGAAGCAATCTGGGTGAAGGAGTTCATCATCTACCTAGGAGTCATACCCAATGCGTCGGGGCCGATCAAACTCTTCTGTGACAACACTGGAGCTATTGCCCTTGCCAAGGAGCCCAGGTTTCACAAGAAGACCAGGCACATCAAGCGTCGTTTCAACTCCATCCGTGAAAATGTTCAAGATGGAGACATAGATATTTGCAAAGTACATACAGATCTGAATGTCGCAGATCCGTTGACTAAACCTCTTCCGCGAGCAAAACATGATCAACACCAGAACTCTATGGGTGTTCGATTCATCACAATGTAACTAGATTATTGACTCAAGTGCAAGTGGGAGACTGTTGGAAATATGCCCTAGAGGCAATAATAAAAGTATTATTATTATATTTCCTTGTTCATGATAATTGTCTTTTATTCATGCTATAATTGTATTATCCGGAAATCGTAATACACGTGTGAATACTTAGACCACAACATGTCCCTAGTGAGCCTCTAGTTGACTAGCTCGTTGATCAACAGATAGTCATGGTTTCCTGACTATGGACATTGGATGTCGTTGATAACGGGATCACATCATTAGGAGAATGATGTGATGGACAAGACCCAATCCTAAGCATAGCACAAGATCGTGTAGTTCGTTTTGCTAGAGCTTTTTCAAATGTCAAGTATCTCTTCCTTAGACCATGAGATCGTGTAACTCCCGGATACCGTAGGAGTGCTTTGGGTGTACCAAACGTCACAACGTAACTGGGTGACTATAAAGGTGCACTACAGGTATCTCCGAAAGTGTCTGTTGGGTTGACACGGATCAAGACTGGGATTTGTCACTTTGTATAATGGAGAGGTATCACTGGGCCCACTCGGTAGTGCATCATCATAATGAGCTCAAAGTGACCAAGTGTCTGGTCACGGGATCATGCATTACGGTACGAGTAAAGTGACTTGCCGGTAATGAGATTGAACGAGGTATTGGGATACCAACGATCGAATCTCGGGCAAGTAACATACCGTCTGACAAAGGGAATAGTATACGGGGTTGCTTGAATCCTCGACATCGTGGTTCATCCGATGAGATCATCGAGGAGTATGTGGGAGCCAACATGGGTATCCAGATCCCGCTGTTGGTTATTGACCGGAGAGCCATCTCGGTCATGTCTGCATGTCTCCCGAACCCGTAGGGTCTACACACTTAAGGTTCGGTGATGCTAGGGTTGTATGAATATGAGTATGCAGCAAACTGAATGTTGTTCGGAGTCCTGGATGAGATCCCGGACATCACGAGGAGTTCCAAAATGGTCCGGAGGTAAAGAATTATATATAGGAAGTGCTGTTTCGGCCATCGGGAAAGTTTCGGGGTCACCCGGTATTTTACGGGGACCACCGGAAGGGTCCCAGGGGTCCACTGGGTGGGGCCACCTATCCCGGAGGGCCCCATGGGCTGAAGTGGGAGGGGAACAAGCCCCTAGTGGGCTGGTGCGCCCCC